>NC_087162.1:10462500-10762500 GCF_035594125.1 Scylla paramamosain | reverse complement strand
AAAACGCTAAAACGCATGCAAAACACCTTTTATGGAGAAACAGAATAACATTACCAAAAAACACGTATTTTCAGTTTTGGATCATACTTTCTATAAAAACGCTTAAATACATGCAAAGATCCTTATGTTTGGGAAACGAAAGGACATTACGAGAAACGTGTATTATGAGTGTTTTTAAGTTATTTAAGTACCAAAAAGCTAAATCCCACAAATAACACTCTTTATAGAGAAAAAATAAACAAATAAAAATAAAAAATTAGGATTTTTTAGAAATTTATTTTCATAGGTACCGAGATGCCAAATTTCTGGGAAAATTCAGGATAATTATATGATAAAAGAATATTATCAAAAAAGTTAATTTAACTTTTTTTTCGCACTGTTATGTACAAAACCCTAAAGTCCATGCAAAGCCTCCTATATGAAAAAATTAAAACACCTTATCAGAAATCTGTCTTTTGAGTGTTGTTCAGCATGTTAGGCACCAAAACGATAAATAAAAAGGAATTCACTCTATATGGGAATTTAAAACAAAATTACTGAAAACGTGTCTTCTTAGTTTTTTACGTAGAAAAACGCTAAAACGGATGCAAACCAACCACTATAAAGAAATACAAAAATATTACGAAAAAGTTATATTTTGAGTGTTTTTGAGCTTGTTACCTATAAAAAAACGCGAAAATTGATGCAAAGCACTCTATAATGGTAAAAAAAAGGACATTGTAATAAAAGTGTATAATGAGTGTTTTATAGTGCAAAAGAACCACTAGGCAAAAAATGAAGAAGTTTCCTAGATACCAAAATGCTGAAACTCATGAACAACATTCTTAATTGAGAAACAGAATATCCTTACTAAATGCGTGTATTTTTAATGCTTTTCACATTCTTAGTTACCAAAAGCCCAAATTGCATGTGAAATCAGCTTTATGTGGGAAAAAAATGACATTACCAGAAAAATGTCTTTTGAGTTTTTTTTTGAGCGTGATAGGCAATAAAGCAATAAAAAAGCAGGGCAATCACATTACATTGGAAAAAAAAACTTTTTTTTACCAAGATCTTGCCTTTAAGTGTTTTTGAGCTCCTTATATACCAAAACACTAAAACGTGTGCAAAATACACTTTATGGTGAAACAGAATAACATTACCAAAAACATGTATTTTGAGTGTTTCTGATCATGTTACCAATGAAAACGCTTAAATACATGCAAAGAACCCTATTTTTGGGAAACGAAAGGACATTACGAGAAACGTGTATTATGAGTGTTTTTAAGTTCATTAAGTACGAAAAAACTATAAGCCTCAAAAAACATTCTTTCTTAAGAAAAAAACAAATAAATAAAAAATAAAAACAGGTAACGAGGTGTCAAAATTCGGGCAAAGTTCAGGAAATTATGGGAAATAAGAACATTATAAAAAAAAAGTTATATTTAGCTTTTTTTCCGAACTGTTATGTACGAAACCCCTAAAGTGCACGGAAAGCCACCTATATAGGGAAATTAAACGTCTTTGCCAGAAAACTGTCTTATGAGTGTTTTTCAGCATGTTAGGAACCAACACGATAAAACGCATGGAAGTCAATCTATATGTGAATCCAAAACAAAATGATTGAAAACGTGTCTTTTATGTGTTTTACGTAGAAAAACGCTAAAACAGATGCAAACCAACCAATAGGAAAAAATAGAATAACATTACGAAAAAAATATGTTTTGAGTGTTTTTTGAAATTGTTACCTACAAAAAACGCGATAATGGATGAAAAGCACTCAATATTGGGAAGGAAAAGGAAATTACGAGAAACGTGTATAATGAGTGTTTTATAGTTTCACAAGAACCACAAGGCAAAAAACGCAAAAAACTCGTGTATATAGAGAAGTTTCTTACTTTTCAAAATGCTGAAACTCATGAAAGACACTTTTAATTGAGAAACAGAACTATCTTACCAAATTTGAGTATTTTGAGTGTTTTTCACATTCTTAGTTGCGAAAATCCAAAATTACATGCGAAACTAGTTTTATGTGGGAAAAAATGATATTACCAAAAAAGTGTCTTTTGAGTGTTTTTGAGCGTGCTATGCAACACAGCACTAAAAAGCAGAACAATCACATTACATGGGAAGAAAACCATCTTTTACCAAAAACTTGCCTTTGTGTTTTTTTAACTCCTTACATACCAAAACGCTAAAACTCATGCAAAACACCCTTTATGGAGAAACAAAATAACATTACCAAAAACATGAATTTTAAGTGTTTTTGATCATTTTACCTATAAAAACGCTTAAATACATGCAAAGAACCCTAAGTTTTTTAAACGAAAGGATATTACGAAAATTGTGTATTATGAGAGTTTTTAAGTTCCTTAAGTACCAAAAAGCTAAAACCCACAAATAACTCTCTTTATTTAGAAAAAAAATGAATATATCAATAAAAAATGGAATTTTTTTTTTGTTAATTATCTTCATAGGTATCGAGATGCCAAAATTCTGGCAAAATTCAGGGAAATTACGTAAAAAAAAAAACATTATCAAAAAAAACAATTTTAGCTTTTTTCCGGAGTTATGTACCAAACCTTGAAGTGCATGCAAAGCCACCTATATAGGAAAATTGCATGACTTTACCTGTCTTTTGAGTGTTTTCAGAAATTTCAACAATATTACTGAAAACGTGTCTTTTCAGAGATTTACGAAGAAAATGCTAAAACGGATGCAAACCAACCAATATGAAGAAATACAATAACATTACCAAAAAAGATATATTTTAAGTGTTTTTAAGCTTATTACCAACAAAAAATGCAAAAATGGATGGAAAGCACTCTATATTAGGAAACAAAGGAACATTACGAGAAACGTGTATAATGAGTTATTTATAGTTTCACAAGAACAACAAGGCAATAAACGCAAAAACTCGTGTATATAGAGAAGTTTCTTACATACCAAAATGATGAAATGCATGAATAACACTTCTAATCAAGAAATAAAACTACCTTACCAAATTGTGTATTTTGAGCGTTTTTCACATTCTTAGTTACGAAAATGCGAAATTACATGCGAAACTAGCTTTATGTGGGAAAAAATGACATTAACAGAAAAGTGTCTTTTGAGTGTTTTTGAGCGTGATATGCAACAAAGCACTAAAAAACAGAACAATCACATTACATGGGGAATAAAACCAACTTTTACGAAGAACTTGCCTTTAAGTGTTTTTTAACTCCTTACATACCAAAACGCTAAAACGCATTCAAAACACCCTTTACGGAGAAACAGAATAACATTACCAAAAAACCTGTATTTTGAGTGTTTTTGATCATATTACCTTTAATAACGATTAAATACATGTAAAGAACCCTATGTTTGTATAAGAAAAGTACATTACGAAAATCGTGTGTTAAGAGTGTTTTTAAGTTCCTTAAGTACGGAAAAGCAAAAACTAAAAAATAATACTTTATAGAGAAAAAAAATTTTGTTGTTATTCATCATAGGTACCGAGATACCAAAATTCTGGAAAAATTTAGGAAAATTTTGTAAAAAAAAATCATAAAAAAAAATTTTAACACTTTTCCGGTGTTATGTACCAAACCGTGATGTTCATGCAAAGCCACCTATATGGGGAAATTACACGACTTTACCAGAAACCTGTCTTTTGAGTGTTTTGTTTTAGGCAATTTCAACAATATTACTGAAAACGTGTCTTTTCAGTGATTTACGTAGAAAAACGCTAAAACGAATGCAAACCAACCAATATGAAGAAATAGGATAACATTAACAAAAAGATATATTTTGATGTGTTTTTGAGCTTGTTACCTAAAAAAAAAATGCAAAAATGGATGGAAAGCACTCTATATTGGGAAAGAAAAGGACGTTACGAGAAAGGTGTATAATGAGTGTTTTATAGTTTCACAAGAACCACAAGGCAAAAAACTCAAAAAGTCGTGTACATAGAGAAGTTTCTTACATACCAAAATGCTGAAACTCATGAATAACACTTTTTAATTAAGAAACAGAACAACCTTATTAAATGCCTGTATTTAGAGTGTTTTTCTCATTCTTAGTTACTCTATATTAAGAAAAAAAAAGGACATTGCAAGAAAAGTTTATAATGAGTGTTTTATAGTTTAAAAGAACTAAAAGGCAAAAAACGCAAAAACTCTTGTATATGGAGAAGTTTTCTAGATACCAAAATGCTGAAACTCATGAATAACACTCTTAATTGAGAAACAGAACAACCTTACTAAATGTGTGTATCTTGAGTGCTTTTCACATTCTTAGTTACCAAAACCCCAAATTGCATGCAAAACCAGCTTGATTTGAGAAAAAAAAAAAATGACATTACCAGAAAAATGTCTTTTGAGTGTTTTTGAGCGTGATAGGCAATAAAGCACTAAAAAGCAGGGCAATCACATTACATAGGAATAAAATCAATTTTTTCCAAGAGTTTGCCTTTAAGTGTTTTTAAGCTCCTTATTTACCAAAACACTAAAATTTATAGAAAACACTCCTTTATGGAGAAGCAGAATAACATTACCAACAATATGTGTTTTAAATGTTTTTGATAATGTAACCTATAAAAAACGCTTAAATACATGCAAAGAACCCTGTGTTTATGAAACGAAAGGACATAACGAGAAACGTGTATTATGTGTGTTTTTAAGTTCCTTAAGTACCAAAACGTTAAAACCCCAAAAAATAACACTCTTTATACAGAAAAAAAAATATATATATATATAAAGAAATAAAAAATAACAATTTTTTTTTACTTTTGGTACTTAACAATATGAAAAAAAAGTTTAAGTAAAAGTTTTCGGTAGAGTTGTTTTTCCATATAAAGTGCTAATCACGTGTTTTTGAGTTTTAGTACCTAAAAAGCTCAAAATCTCTCATAATACACTTTTCTCGTAATGTCCTTTCTTTTCTCCATGTAGGATGCTTTGCGTGTAATTTGGCATTTTTATACTTAACAAGCTCAAAAACAATCCAAATACAAGTTTTTGGTAATGTTATTCTGTTTCTCCGTAAAGGTTGTTTTGCATGTGTTTCAGCGATTTTTGACGTAAGAGGGTGAAAAACACTCGAAAGATACTTTCTTGGTAAAGTTATTTTATATTGCCAAATAGGGTGCTTTCAATGCTTTTTACCATTTTGATTCCTAACACTCAAATAAACACTCAAAAGACACGTTTCCTGTAATATCGTTTTGCTTCTTCATATAGGGATCTCCATGCATTTTGATGTTTTGCTACATAATATGAAAAATTCTCAAAATAAAGGTTTCAGGTAATGTTGTTCTTTTTCTCTATATAGGGTGTTCTTCATGCGTTTTAGCATTTTGGTACTTAGGAAGCTCAAAAACACTAATAAAACTTGTTTCTCCTAATGTCTTTATATTTCCCCATATAGGATGCTTCGTATGTATTTTGACGTTTTGGTACATAACAAGGTAAAAAAAATAAATAAATAAAAACACGTTTTTAGTGATGTTTTGTTTCTCTATTAAGAGATATAGGATATATTCAATTTTCATTCCAGCGGTTTAGTGTTTGGTATCTAAGAGACTCAAAACACTGACACGTTTCTCGTAACGTTCTATCGTTTCCCCATACGGGGTGCTTTACATGCATTTTTAATATGATGTACGTAACAAACTCAAAAAGACTCAAAATACACGTTTTTGGTAAGGTTTTTCTATTTGGTAAGGTTATTCGTGTTTGTTGCACGTGTTTTAGCGTTTTGGTACGTAAAAAGTTTAAAACACTTAAAAGACATGCTTATTATTTTGCATTTCTATATAAGGTGCTTTCCATGCTATTTAGCATTTATGTGAAAAATACATAAAAACACATTTCTTACATTATTGTTAAATTTTCTCGTATAGCGAGCAAGCATTATGGTGTTTTGCTACCTGACAATGTGAAAAACATTCAAATTACACGATTTTGGTAATGTTTTGGAAAGCACTCCCTATAGGGAAACAAAAGGACATTACGAGAAATGTGTATAATGAGTGTCTTATTATTTTCGGGGAAAAGAACTTGTGGTTCACAAGATCCACAAGTCAAAAAAAGAAAAAAACTCGTGTATATAAAGAAGTTTCTTAGATACCAAAATGCTGAAACTCATAAATAACAATCTTAATTGAGAAACAGAAGAACCTTACCAAATGTTTGTATTTTGAGTGTTTTTCACATTCTTAAGAAAACCCCAAATACCATGCAAAACTAGCTTTATGTGGGAAAAAAATGACATTACCAAAAGTGCCTTTTGAGTGTTTTTAAGCGAGTTAGGGAATAAAGCAGTAAAAAGCAGGGCAATCAAATTACATGGGAATAAAACCAACTTTTACCAAGAACTTGCCTCTAATGTTTTTGACACGCATTTAGTAAGGTTGTTCTGTTTCACAATTAAGAGTGTTATTCATGAGTTTCAGCATTTTGGTATCTAGGAGACTTCTCCATATACACGAGTTTTTGCGTTTTTTGCCTAGTGGTTCTTTTGAATAATAAAACATTAAATATACACCGTTCTCGCAATATTCCTTTGTTTCCCAGTATAGAGTGCTTTGTATCAATTTTCGCGTTTTTTTTTTGTAGGTAAGAAGCTCAAAAAAACTCAAAATATACATTTTTGGTAAAGTTTTTCTACTTGAAATTGGTTGGATTCCATCCGTTTTCGCGTTTTTCTACGTAAAACACTGAGAAGACACGTTTTCAGTAATTTTGTTTTGGATTCACATATAGAGTGAGTTCCTTATTATTTATCGTTTCGGTGCCTAATATGCTGGAAAAACACTCAAAAGACAGAATTCTGGTAAGGTCGTTTAATTTCCTCATATGGGAGGCTTTGCATGTCTTTTGAGTGTTTTTGAGCTGTTAGGAAATAAAGCCCTAAAAGGCATGGCAATCACATTACATGGAAATAAAACCGAATTTTACCAAGAATTTCCTTTTAGTGTTTTTGACATCCTTACATACCAAAACGCTAAAATGCATGCAAAACATCTTTTGCATTACCAAAAACATGTATTTTGAGTGTTTTTTATCATGTTATCTTTAAAAACGCTTAAAAGCATGCAAAGAACCTTATGTTTGGGACACGAAAGGACATTACGAGAAACGTGTATTATGAGTGATTTTTAAGTTCCTTCAGTATCAAAATCTAAAACCCAAAAATAACACTGTTTATTTAGAAAAAAAATAAATAGATAAAAAAAAAATATAAATTTTTTAAAATTTTTTTCATTCATCTTCATAGGTACCGAGATGCCAAAAATTCTGCCAAGATTCAGGGAATTTATGTGGAACAAAGAACATTATCAAAAAAGTTAATTATAGCTTTTTTCTCGGATTGTTATGTAGCAAACCCTAAAGTGCATGCAAAGCCACCTATATAGGGAAGATAAACGACTTTACCAGAAACCTGTCTTTTTTAGTGTTTTTCAGCATGTTAGGCACCAAAGGATAAATAATATGGAAGTCAAAGTGAATCCAAAACAAAAATACTGAAAACGTGTCTTTTCAGTGTTTTACGTACAATAATGCTAAAACGAATGCAAAGCAACCAATATGAAGAAATAGAATAACATTACCAAAAGATATATTTTCAGTGTTTTTGAGCTTGTTACCTACAAAAAATGCATAAATGGATGGAAAGCACACTATATTAGGAAACAAAAGGACATTACGAGAAACGTGTATAATGAGTGTTTTATAGTTTGACAAGACCCACAAGGCAATAAACGCAAAAACTCGGGTATATAGAGAAGTTTCTTACATACCAAAATGATGAAATGCATAAATAACACTTTTTATCGAGAAATATAACTACCTCATCAAATTGTGTACTTTGAATGTTATTCACATTCTTAGTTACGAAAATGCCAAATTACATGCGAAACTAGCTTTATGTGGGAAAAAAAATGATATTACCAGAAAAGTGACTTTTGAGTGTTTTCAGCGTAATATGGAACAAAGCACTAAAAAGCAGAACCGAAATGCCAAAATTCTGGCAAAATTAAGGGAAATTTTGTAAAAAAAAAATCATTATAAAAAAAATAATTTTACTTTTTTCCGGACTTATGTACCAAACCCTGAAGTGCATGCAAAGCCACCTACATGGGGAAAGTACACGACTTTTCGAAAAACCTGTCTTTTGAGTGTTTTTCAGCAATTTCAACAATATTACTGAAAAAGTGTCTTTTTAGTGGTTTACGTAGAAAAACGCTAAAACGGATGCAAATCAACCAATAAAAAGAAACAGAATAACATTACAAAAAGATATATTTTTATGTGTTTTTGAGCTTGTTACCTACAAGAAATGCGAAAATGGATGGAAAGCAGTCTATATTGAGAAAGAAAAGGACATTACGAGAAACGTGTATAATGAGTGTTTTATAGTTTCACAAGAACCACAATTCAAAAAACTCAAAAACTCGTGTACATAGAGAAGTTTCTTACATACCAAAATGCTGAAACTCATGAATAACTTTAAATTGAGAAACAGAACTACCTTACCAAATGTGTGTATTAGAGAAGTTTCTTACATACCAAAATGCTGAAACTCATGAATAACACTTTTAATTAAGAAACAGAACAACCTTACTAAAGGCCTGTATTTTGAGTGTTTTTAACATTCTTTGTTACCGAAACCCCAAATTGCATGCGAAACCAGCTTTGTGGGAAAAAAAAATGACATTACAAGAAAAGTGTCTTTTGAGTG
This sequence comes from Scylla paramamosain, assembly GCF_035594125.1. Lineage (NCBI taxonomy): Eukaryota > Metazoa > Arthropoda > Malacostraca > Decapoda > Portunidae > Scylla > Scylla paramamosain. The sequence continues at coordinate 10,753,800 of NC_087162.1, read as the reverse complement.
TTTTTGAGCGTGATAGGCAATAAAGCACTAAAAAGCAGGGCAATCACATTATATTGGAATAAAACCAATTTTTACCAAGAAAGTGCCTTTAAGTGTTTTTCAGCTCCTTATATACCAAACCGCTAAAACGCATGCAAAACACACTTTATGGAAAAACAGAATAACATTACCAAAAACATGTATTTTGAGTGTTGTTGATCATGTTTGTATAAAAACGCTTAAATACATCCAAAGAACCTTATGTTTTGAAACTTAATGACATTACGAGAAACGTGTATTATGAGTGTTTTTAAGTTCCTTAAGTACCAAAAAGCTAAAACCCACAAATAACACTCTTTATTTAGAAAAAAAAAAGGATAAAAAATGTAAAAATTGTAATTTTTTTTTTTTTTCTTATTCATCTTCATAGGTACCGAGATGCCAAAATTCTGGTAAAATTCAGGAAATTATGTGAAATAAGAACATTATCAAAAAAGTTAATTATAGCTTTTTTTCGGACTGTTATGTACCAAACCATAAAGAGCATGCAAAGCCACCTATATGGGGAAATTAAACGTCTTTGCCAGAAAATTGTCTTATGAGTGTTTTTCAGCATGTTAGGCACCAAAACGATAAATAACATGAAAGTTTTTCTATATGGGAATCCAAAACATAATGACTGAAAACGTGTGTTTTCGGTGTTTTACGTAGAAAAACGCTAAAACAGATGCAAATCAACCTATATGAAGAAATAAAATAACACTACCAAGAAGGTATATTTTGAGTTTTTCAGCTTGTTTCCTACAAAAAACGCAAAAATTGATGCAAATCACTCCCTATTGGGAAACAAAAGGACATTATGAGAAACGTGTATAATGAGTATCTTATTCTTTTGGGGCAAAAGAACTTGTGGTTCACAAGAACCAAAAGCCAAAAAATGCAAAAACTCGTGTATATAAAGAAGTTCCTTACATACCAAAATGCTGAAACTCATGAATAACAATCTTAATTGAGAAACAGAAAAGCCTTACCAAATGCGTGTATTTTGAGTGTTTTCCACATTCTTAGCAAAACTCCAAATAGCATGCGAAACTAGCTTTATGTGGAAAAAAAATGACATTACCAGAAGTGTCTTTTCAGTGTTTTTGAGCGTGTTAGGCAATAAAGCACTAAAAAGCAGCACTAAAAAGTTGGTTTTATTTCCATGTAATGGAAATAAAACCAACTTTTATCAAGAACTTGCCTTGAAGTGTTTTTCACCTTCTTACATACCAAAACGCTAAAAGGCATGCAAAAAACTCCTTTAAGTGGAAGAAGAGTAACATTACCAACAATATGTGTTTGAAGTGTTTTTTATCATGTTACCTATAAAAACGCTTATATACATGCAAAGAACTTATGTTTATGAAACGAAAGGACATAACGAGAAACGTGTATTATGTGTGTTATTAAGTTCCTTAAGTACCAAAACGTTAAAACCCACAAATAAAACTCTTTATGAAGAAAAATGAATAAATATATAAATAAAAAAATAGCATTTTTTTTGTTGTTATTGATATTCATAGCTATTAAGATGCCAAAATTCTGCCAAAATTAAGGAAAATCATGTGGAAAAAAGAACATTGTCAAAAAAGTTAATTTTAGCTTTTTTTCGGAGTTATGTACGAAACCCTAAAGTGTATGCAAATTAATTAAAGTGTACAGGGAAATTAAATGACTTTACAAGAAACCTGTGTTTTGAGTGTTTTTCTGCATGTTAGGCACCAAAACGATAAATAATATGTCATTCTATATGGAAATCAAAAACAAAATAATTGAAAACATGTCTTTTCAATGTATTACGTAGAAAAACGCTAAAACGGAGGGAAACCAACCAATATGAAAAAATAGAATAACATTACCAAAAAGGTATATTTTCAGTGTTTTTGAGCTTGTTACATAAAAAAAATGCGAAAATGGATAGAAAGCACTCTATTAGGAAAAAAAATAAAGGACATAACGAGAAACGTTTATAATAAGTGTTTCATAGTTTCACAAGAATCACAAGGCAAAAAACGCAAAAACTCGTGTGTATGGAAAAGATAAAAAAAATGCTGAAAACCAAGAATAACATTCTTAATTGAGAAACAGAATAATCTTACTAAATGCATGTATTTTGAGTGTTTTTCACATTCTTAGTTACCAAAACCCCAAATTCCATGCGAAATTAGCTTTATGTGTGTAAAAAATGACATTACCAGAAAAGTGTCTTTTAAGGGTTTTTGAGCGTGTTAGGATATAAAGCACTAAAAAGCAAGGCAATCACATTACATGGGAATAAAACCAACTTCTACCAAGATTTTGCTTTTAGTTGTTTTCAAGCTCCTAACATACCAAAACGCTAAAACGCATGCAAAACACCTTTTATGGAGAAACAGAATAACATTACCAAAAAACACGTATTTTCAGTTTTGGATCATACTTTCTATAAAAACGCTTAAATACATGGAAAGATCGTTATGTTTGGGAAACGAAAGGACATTACGAGAAACGTGTATTATGAGTGTTTTTAAGTTATTTAAGTATGAAAAAGCTAAATCATACAAATAACACTCTTTATAGAGAAAAAATAAATAAATAAAAATAAAAAATGAGGATTTTTTTAAAAATTATTTTCATAGGTACCGAGATGCCAAATTTCTGGAAAAAAATTCAGGACAATTATATGACAAAAGAATATTATCAAAAAAGTTAATTTAACTTTTTTTTCGCACTGTTATGTACAAAACCCTAAAGTCCATGCAAAGCCTCCTATATGAAAAAATTAAAACACCTTATCAGAAATCTGTCTTTTGAGTGTTGTTCAGCATGTTAGGCACCAAAACGATAAATGAAAAGGAATTCACTCTATATGGGAATTTAAAACAAAATTACTGAAAACGTGTCTTCTTGTTTTTTTACGTAGAAAAACGCTAAAACGGATGCAAACCAACCACTATAAAGAAATACAAAAATATTACGAAAAAGTTATATTTTGATTGTTTTTGAGCTTGTTACCTATAAAAAAAAACGCGAAAATTGATGCAAAGCACTCTATAATGGTAAAAAAAAAGTTCATTGTAAGAAAAGTGTATAATGAGTGTTTTATAGTGCAAAAGAACCACTAGGCAAAAAATGAAGAAGTTTCCTAGATAGCAAAATGCTGAAACTCATGAACAACACTCTTAATTGAGAAACAGAATATCCTTACTAAATGCGTGTATTTTTAATGCTTTTCACATTCTTAGTTACCAAAAGCCCAAATTGCATGTGAAATCAGCTTTATGTGGGAAAAAAATGACATTACCAGAAAAATGTCTTTTGAGTTTTTTTTTTGAGCGTGATAGGCAATAAAGCAATAAAAAGCAGGGCAATCACATTACATTGGAAAAAAAAACTTTTTTTTACCAAGATCTTGCCTTTAAGTGTTTTTGAGCTCCTTATATACCAAAACACTAAAACGTATGCAAAATACACTTTATGGTGAAACAGAATAACATTACCAAAAACATGTATTTTGAGTGTTTCTGATCATGTTACCAATGAAAACGCTTAAATACATGCAAAGAACCCTATTTTTGGGAAACGAAAGGACATTACGAGAAACGTGTATTATGAGTGTTTTTAAGATCATTAAGTACGAAAAAACTATAAGCCTCAAAAAACATTCTTTCTTAAGAAAAAAACAAATAAATAAAAAATAAAAACAGGTAACGAGATGTCAAAATTCGGGCAAAGTTCAGGAAATAATGGGAAATAAGAACATTATAAAAAAAAAGTTAAATTTAGCTTTTTTTCCGAACTGTTATGTACGAAACCCCTAAAGTGCACGCAAAGCCACCTATATAGGGAAATTAAACGTCTTTGCCAGAAAACTGTCTTATGAGTGTTTTTCAGCATGTTAGGAACCAACACGATAAAACGCATGGAAGTCAATCTATATGTGAATCCAAAACAAAATGATTGAAAACGTGTCTTTTATGTGTTTTACGTAGAAAAAACGCTAAAACAGATGCAAACCAACAAATATGAAAAAAATAGAATAACATTACGGAAAAAATATGTTTTGAGTGTTTTTTGAAATTGTTACCTACAAAAAACGCGATAATGGATGAAAAGCACTCTATATTGGGAAGGAAAAGGAAATTACGAGAAACGTGTATAATGAGTGTTTTATAGTTTCACAAGAACCACAAGGCAAAAAACGCAAAAACTCGTGTATATAGAGAAGTTTCTTACTTTCCAAAATGCTGAAACTCATGAATGACACTTTTAATTGAGAAACAGAACTATCTTACCAAATTTGAGTATTTTGAGTGTTTTTCACATTCTTAGTTGCGAAAATCCAAAATTACATGCGAAACTAGTTTTATGTGGGAAAAAATGATATTACCAAAAAAGTGTCTTTTGAGTGTTTTTGAGCGTGCTATGCAACACAGCACTAAAAAGCAGAACAATCACATTACATGGGAAGAAAACCATCTTTTACCAAAAACTTGCCTTTGTGTTTTTTTAACTCCTTACATACCAAAACGCTAAAACTCATGCAAAACACCCTTTATGGAGAAACAAAATAACATTACCAAAAACATGAATTTTAAGTGTTTTTGATAATTTTACCTATAAAAACGCTTAAATACATGCAAAGAACCCTAAGTTTTTTAAACGAAAGGATATTACGAAAATTGTGTATTATGAGAGTTTTTAAGTTCCTTAAGTACCATAAAGCTAAAACCCACAAATAACTCTCTTTATTTAGAAAAAAAATGAATATATATATATAAAATAGAATTTTTTTTGTTAATTATCTTCATAGGTATCGAGATGCCAAAATTCTGGCAAAATTCAGGGAAATTAGGTAAAAAAAAAAACATTATCCAAAAAAAACAATTTTAGCTTTTTTCCGGAGTTATGTACCAAACCCTGAAGTGCATGCAAAGCCACCTATATGGGAAAATTGCATGACTTTAAATGTCTTTTGAGTGTTTTTCAGAAATTTCAACAATATTACTGAAAACGTGTCTTTTCAGAGATTTACGAAGAAAATGCTAAAACGGATGCAAACCAACCAATATGAAGAAATACAATAACATTACCAAAAAAGATATATTTTAAGTGTTTTTAAGCTTATTACCAACAAAAAATGCAAAAATGGATGGAAAGCACTCTATATTAGGAAACAAAGGAACATTACGAGAAACGTGTATAATGAGTTATTTATAGTTTCACAAGAACAACAAGGCAATAAACGCAAAAACTCGTGTATATAGAGAAGTTTCTTACATACCAAAATGATGAAATGCATGAATAACACTTCTAATCAAGAAATAAAACTACCTTACCAAATTGTGTATTTTGAGCGTTTTTCACATTCTTAGTTACGAAAATGCCAAATTACATGCGAAACTAGCTTTATGTGGGAAAAAAATGACATTAACAGAAAAGTGTCTTTTGAGTTTTTTTGAGCGTGATATGCAACAAAGCACTAAAAAACAGAACAATCACATTACATGGGTAGTAAAACCAACTTTTACGAAGAACTTGCCTTTAAGTGTTTTTTAACTCCTTACATACCAAAACGCTAAAACGCATTCAAAACACCCTTTACGGAGAAACAGAATAACATTACCAAAAAACCTGTATTTTGAGTGTTTTTGATCATATTACCTTTAATAACGATTAAATACATGTAAAGAACCCTATGTTTGTATAAGAAAAGTACATTACGAAAATCGTGTATTAAGAGTGTTTTTAAGTTCCTTAAGTACCGAAAAGCAAAAACTAAAAAATAATACTTTATAGAGAAAAAAAATTTTGTTGTTATTCATCATAGGTACCGAGATACCAAAATTCTGGAAAAATTTAGGAAAATTTTGTAAAAAAAAAATCATAAAAAAAATTTTTAACACTTTTCCGGTGTTATGTACCAAACCGTGATGTTCATGCAAAGCCACCTATATGGGGAAATTACACGACTTTACCAGAAACCTGTCTTTTGAGTGTTTTGTTTTAGGCAATTTCAACAATATTACTGAAAACGTGTCTTTTCAGTGATTTACGTAGAAAAACGCTAAAACGAATGCAAACCAACCAATATGAAGAAATAGGATAACATTAACAAAAAGATATATTTTGATGTGTTTTTGAGCTTGTTACCTAAAAAAAAAATGCAAAAATGGATGGAAAGCACTCTATATTGGGAAAGAAAAGGACGTTACGAGAAAGGTGTATAATGAGTGTTTTATAGTTTCACAAGAACCACAAGGCAAAAAACTCAAAAAGTCGTGTACATAGAGAAGTTTCTTACATACCAAAATGCTGAAACTCATGAATAACACTTTTTAATTAAGAAACAGAACAACCTTATTAAATGCCTGTATTTAGAGTGTTTTTCTCATTCTTAGTTACTCTATATTAAGAAAAAAAAAGGATATTGCAAGAAAAGTTTATAATGAGTGTTTTATAGTTTAAAAGAACTAAAAGGCAAAAAACGCAAAAACTCTTGTATATGGAGAAGTTTTCTAGATACCAAAATGCTGAAACTCATGAATAACACTCTTAATTGAGAAACAGAACAACCTTACTAAATGTGTGTATCTTGAGTGCTTTTCACATTCTTAGTTACCAAAACCCCAAATTGCATGCAAAACCAGCTTGATTTGAGAAAAAAAAAATGACATTACCAGAAAAATGTCTTTTGAGTGTTTTTGAGCGTGATAGGCAATAAAGCACTAAAAAGCAGGGCAATCACATTACATAGGAATAAAATCAATTTTTTCCAAGAATTTGCCTTTAAGTGTTTTTAAGCTCCTTATTTACCAAAACGCTAAAATTTATAGAAAACACTCCTTTATGGAGAAGCAGAATAACATTACCAACAATATGTGTTTTAAATGTTTTTGATAATGTTACCTATAAAAAACGCTTAAATACATGCAAAGAACCCTATGTTTATGGAACGAAAGGACATAACGAGAAACGTGTATTGTGTGTGTTTTTAAGTTCCTTAAGTACCAAAACGTTAAAACCCCAAAAAATAACACTCTTTATACAGAAAAAAAAAAAAAAAAAATATATATATATATATATATAAAGAAATAAAAAATAACAATTTTTTTTTGACTTTTGGTACTTAACAATATGAAAAAAAAGTTTAAGTAAAAGTTTTCGGTAGAGTTGTTTTTCCATATAAAGTGCTAATCACGTGTTTTTGAGTTTTAGTACCTAAAAAGCTCAAAATCTCTCATAATACACTTTTCTTGTAATGTCCTTTCTTTTCTCCATGTAGGATGCTTTGCGTGTAATTTGGCATTTTTATACTTAAAGAGCACAAAAACAATCCAAATACAAGATTTTGGTAATGTTATTCTGTTTCTCCGTAAAGGTTGTTTTGCATGTGTTTCAGCGATTTTTGACGTAAGAGGGTGAAAAACACTCGAAAGATACTTTCTTGGTAATGTTATTTTATATTGCCAAATAGGGTGCTTTCAATGCTTTTTACCATTTTGATTCCTAACACTCAAGTAAACACTCAAAAGACACGTTTCCTGTAATATCGTTTTGCTTCTTCATATAGGGATCTCCATGCATTTTGATGTTTTGCTACATAATATGAAAAATTCTCAAAATAAAGGTTTCAGGTAATGTTGTTCTTTTTCTCTATATAGGGTGTTCTTCATGCGTTTTAGCATTTTGGTACTTAGGAAGCTCAAAAACACTAATAAAACTTGTTTCTCCTAATGTCTTTATATTTCCCCATATAGGATGCTTCGTATGTATTTTGACGTTTTGGTACATAACAAGGTAAAAAAAAAAATAAATAAAAACACGTTTTTAGTGTTGTATTGTTTCTCTATTAAGAGATATAGGATATATTCAATTTTCATTCCAGCGGTTTAGTGTTTGGTATCTAAGAGACTCAAAACACTGACACGTTTCTCGTAACGTTCTATCGTTTCCCCATACGGGGTGCTTTACATGTATTTTTAATATGATGTACGTAACAAACTCAAAAAGACTCAAAATACACGTTTTTGGTAAGGTTTTTCTATTTGGTAAGGTTATTCGTGTTTGTTGCACGTGTTTTAGCGTTTTGGTACGTAAAAAGTTTAAAACACTTAAAAGACATGCTTATTATTTTGCATTTCTATATAAGGTGCTTTCCATGCTATTTAGCATTTATGTGAAAAACACATAAAAACACATTTCTTACATTATTGTTAAATTTTCTCGTATAGCGAGCAAGCATTATGGTGTTTTGCTACCTGACAATGTGAAAAACATTCAAATTACACGATTTTGGTAATGTTTTGGAAAGCACTCCCTATAGGGAAACAAAAGGACATTACGAGAAATGTGTATAATGAGTGTCTTATTATTTTCGGGGAAAAGAACTTGTGGTTCACAAGATCCACAAGTCAAAAAAAGAAAAAAAACTCGTGTATATAAAGAAGTTTCTTAGATACCAAAATGCTGAAACTCATAAATAACAATCTTAATTGAGAAACAGAAGAACCTTACCAAATGTTTGTATTTTGAGTGTTTTTCACATTCTTAGCAAAACCCCAAATACCATGCAAAACTAGCTTTATGTGGGAAAAAAAATGACATTACCAAAAGTGCCTTTTGAGTGTTTTTAAGCGAGTTAGGGAATAAAGCAGTAAAAAGCAGGGCAATCAAATTACATGGGAATAAAACCAACTTTTACCAAGAACTTGCCTCTAATGTTTTTGACACGCATTTAGTAAGGTTGTTCTGTTTCACAATTAAGAGTGTTATTCATGAGTTTCAGCATTTTGGTATCTAGGAGACTTCTCCATATACACGAGTTTTTGCGTTTTTTGCCTTGTGGTTCTTTTGAATAATAAAACATTAAATATACACCGTTCTCGCAATATTCCTTTGTTTCCCAGTATAGAGTGCTTTGTATCAATTTTCGCGTTTTTTTTTTTTGTAGGTAAGAAGCTCAAAAAAAGTTAAAATATACATTTTTGGTAAAGTTTTCCTACTTGAAATTGGTTGGATTCCATCCGTTTTCGCGTTTTTCTACGTAAAACACTGAGAAGACACGTTTTCAGTAATTTTGTTTTGGATTCACATATAGAGTGAGTTCCTGGAAAAACACTCAAAAGACAGAATTCTGGTAAGGTCGTTTAATTTCCTCATATGGGAGGCTTTGCATGTCTTTTGAGTGTTTTTGAGCGTGTTAGGAAATAAAGCCCTAAAAGGCATGGCAATCACATTACATGGAAATAAAACCGAATTTTACCAAGAACTTTCCTTTTAGTGTTTTTGACATCCTTATATACCAAAACGCTAAAATGCATGCAAAACACCTTTTGCATTACCAAAAACATGTATTTTGAGTGTTTTTTATCATGTTATCTTTAAAAACGCTTAAAAGCATGCAAAGAACCTTATGTTTGGGACACGAAAGGACATTACGAGAAACGTGTATTATGAGTGATTTTTAAGTTCCTTCAGTATCAAAATCTAAAACCCAAAAATAACACTGTTTATTTAGAAAAAAAATAAATAGATAAAAAAAAATAGAAATTTTTTAAAATTTTTTTCATTCATCTTCATAGGTACCGAGATGCCAAAAATTCTGCCAAGATTCAGGGAATTTATGTGGAACAAAGAACATTATCAAAAAAGTTAATTATAGCTTTTTTTTCGGATTGTTATGTAGCAAACCCTAAAGTGCATGCAAAGCCACCTATATAGGGAAGATAAACGACTTTACCAGAAACCTGTCTTTTTAGTGTTTTTCAGCATGTTAGGCACCAAAGGATAAATAATATGGAAGTCAAAGTGAATCCAAAACAAAAATACTGAAAACGTGTCTTTTCAGTGTTTTACGTACAACAATGCTAAAACGAATGCAAAGCAACCAATATGAAGAAATAGAATAACATTACCAAAAGATATATTTTCATTGTTTTTGAGCTTGTTACCTACAAAAAATGCATAAATGGATGGAAAGCACACTATATTAGGAAACAAAAGGACATTACGAGAAACGTGTATAATGAGTGTTTTATAGTTTGACAAGACCCACAAGGCAATAAACGCAAAAACTCGGGTATGTAAGTTTCTTACATACCAAAATGATGAAATGCATAAATAACACTTTTTATCGAGAAATATAACTACCTCATCAAATTGTGTACTTTGAATGTTATTTACATTCTTAGTTACGAAAATGTCAAATTACATGCGAAACTAGCTTTATGTGGGAAAAAAAATGATATTACCAGAAAAGTGACTTTTGAGTGTTTTCAGCGTAATATGGAACAAAGCACTAAAAAGCAGAACAATCTGATTACCTGGGAACAAATCCAATTTTTACGAAGAACTTGCTTTTAAGTGTTTTTTAACTCCTTACATACCAAAACGCTAAAACGCATGCAAAACACTCTTTATGGAGAAACAGAATAACATTACAAAAACATGTATTTTCAGTGTTTTTTATCATGTTACCTATAAAAACGCTTAAATACATGTAAAGAATACTATGTTTTTATTACAAAAGGACATTACAAAAATCGTGTATTATGAGTGTTTTTAAGTTCTTTAAGTACCAAAAAGCTAAAACCCACAAATAACACTCTTTATAGAGAAAAAAAAAAATTTGTTATTCATCTTCATAGGTACCGAGATGCCAAAATTCTGGCAAAATTAAGGGAAATTTAAAAAAAAAAAAATCATTATAAAAAAAATAATTTTACTTTTTTCCGGACTTATGTACCAAACCCTGAAGTGCTTGCAAAGCCACCTACATGGGGAAAGTACACGACTTTTCCAAAAATCTGTCTTTTGAGTGTTTTTCAGCAATTTCAACAATATTACTGAAAAAGTGTCTTTTTAGTGGTTTACGTAGAAAAACGCTAAAACGGATGCAAATCAACCAATAAAAAGAAACAGAATAACATTACAAAAAGATATATTTTTATGTGTTTTTGAGCTTGTTACCTACAAGAAATGGGAAAATGGATGGAAAGCAGTCTATATTGAGAAAGAAAAGGACATTACGAGAAACGTGTATAATGAGTGTTTTATAGTTTCACAAGAACCACAAGGCAAAAAACTCAAAAACTCGTGTACATAGAGAAGTTTCTTACATACCAAAATGCTGAAACTCATGAATAACTTTAAATTGAGAAACAGAACTACCTTACCAAATGTGTGTATTAGAGAAGTTTCTTACATACCAAAATGCTGAAACTCATGAATAACACTTTTAATTAAGAAACAGAACAACCTTACTAAAGGCCTGTATTTTGAGTGTTTTTAACATTCTTAGTTACCGAAACCCCAAATTGCATGCGAAACCAGCTTTGTGGGAAAAAAAAATGACATTACAAGAAAAGTGTCTTTTGAGTGTTTTTGAGCGTGATAGGCAATAAAGCACTAAAAAGCAGGGCAATCACATTATATTGGAATAAAACCAATTTTTACCAAGAAAGTGCCTTTAAGTGTTTTTCAGCTCCTTATATACCAAACCGCTAAAACGCATGCAAAACACACTTTATGGAAAAACAGAATAACATTACCAAAAACATGTATTTTGAGTGTTGTTGATCATGTTTCTATAAAAACGCTTAAATACATCCAAAGAACCTTATGTTTGGAAACTAAATGACATTACGAGAAACGTGTATTATGAGTGTTTTTAAGTTCCTTAAGTACCAAAAAGCTAAAACCCACAAATAACACTCTTTATTTAGAAAAAAAAAAAAAAGGATAAAAAATGTAAAAATTGTAATTTTTTTTTTTTTTGTTATTCATCTTCATAGGTACCGAGATGCCAAAATCCTGGTAAAATTCAGGAAATTATGTGAAATAAGAACATTATCAAAAAAGTTAATTTTAGCTTTTTTTCGGACTGTTATGTACCAAACCATAAAGAGCATGCAAAGCCACCTATATGGGGAAATTAAACGTCTTTGCCAGAAAACTGTCTTATGAGTGTTTTTCAGCATGTTAGGCACCAAAACGATAAATAACATGAAAGTTACTCTATATGGGAATCCAAAACATAATGACTGAAAACGTGTGTTTTCGGTGTTTTACGGAGAAAAACGCTAAAACAGATGCAAATCAACCTATATGAAGAAATAAAATAACACTACCAAGAAGGTATATTTTGAGTTTTTCAGCTTGTTTCCTACAAAAAACGCAAAAATTGATGCAAATCACTCCCTATTGGGAAACAAAAGGACATTATGAGAAACGTGTATAATGAGTATCTTATTCTTTTGGGGCAAAAGAACTTGTGGTTCACAAGAACCAAAAGCCAAAAAATGCAAAAACTCGTGTATATAAAGAAGTATCTTACATACCAAAATGCTGAAACTCATGAATAACAATCTTAATTGAGAAACAGAAAAGCCTTACCAAATGCGTGTATTTTGAGTGTTTTTCACATTCTTAGCAAAACTCCAAATAGCATGCGAAACTAGCTTTATGTGGAAAAAAAATGACATTACCAGAAGTGTCTTTTCAGTGTTTTTGAGCGTGTTAGGCAATAAAGCACTAAAAAGTAGCACTAAAAAGTTGGTTTTATTTCCATGTAATGGAAATAAAACCAACTTTTATCAAGAACTTGCCTTGAAGTGTTTTTCACCTTCTTACATACCAAAACGCTAAAAGGCATGCAAAACACTCCTTTAAGGGGAAGAAGAGTAACATTACCAACAATATGTGTTTGAAGTGTTTTTTATCATGTTACCTATAAAAACGCTTATATACATGCAAAGAACTTATGTTTATGAAACGAAAGGACATAACGAGAAACGTGTATTATGTGTGTTATTAAGTTCCTTAAGTACCAAAACGTTAAAACCCACAAATAAAACTCTTTATGAAGAAAAATGAATAAATATATAAATAGAAAAATAGCATTTTTTTGTTGTTATTGATATTCATAGCTCTTAAGATGCCAAAATTCTGCCAAAATTAAGGAAAATTATGTGGAAAAAAGAACATTGTCAAAAAAGTTAATTTTAGCTTTTTTTCGGAGTTATGTACGAAACCCTAAAGTGTATGCAAATTAATTAAAGTGTACGGGGAAATTAAATGACTTTACAAGAAACCTGTGTTTTGAGTGTTTTTCTGCATGTTAGGCACCAAAACGATAAATAATATGTCATTCTATATGGAAATCAAAAACAAAATAATTGAAAACATGTCTTTTCAATGTATTACGTAGAAAAACGCTAAAACGGAGGGAAACCAACCAATATGAAAAAATAGTATAATATTACCAAAAAGGTATATTTTCAGTGTTTTTGAGCTTGTTACATAAAAAAAATGCGAAAATGGATAGAAAGCACTCTATTAGGAAAAAAAATAAAGGACATAACGAGAAACGTTTATAATAAGTGTTTCATAGTTTCACAAGAATCACAAGGCAAAAAAAACGCAAAAACTCGTGTGTATGGAAAAGATAAAAAAAAATGCTGAAAACCAAGAATAACATTCTTAATTGAGAAACAGAATAATCTTACTAAATGCATGTATTTTGAGTGTTTTTCACATTCTTAGTTACCAAAACCCCAAATTCCATGCGAAATTAGCTTTATGTGTGTAAAAAATGACATTACCAGAAAAGTGTCTTTTAAGGGTTTTTGAGCGTGTTAGGATATAAAGCACTAAAAAGCAAGGCAATCACATTACATGGGAATAAAACCAACTTCTACCAAGATTTTGCTTTTAGTTGTTTTCAAGCTCCTAACATACTAAAACGCTAAAACGCATGCAAAACACCTTTTATGGAGAAACAGAATAACATTACCAAAAAACACGTATTTTCAGTTTTGGATCATACTTTCTATAAAAACGCTTAAATACATGCAAAGATCGTTATGTTTGGGAAACGAAAGGACATTACGAGAAACGTGTATTATGAGTGTTTTTAAGATATTTAAGTACCAAAAAGCTAAATCCCACAAATAACACTCTTTATAGAGAAAAAATAAATAAATAAAAATAAAAAATTAGGATTTTTTTAAAATTTATTTTCATAGGTACCGAGATGCGAAATTTCTGGAAAAAAATTCAGGACAATTATATGATAAAAGAATATTATCAAAAAAGTTAATTTAACTTTTTTTTCGCACTGTTATGTACAAAACCCTAAAGTCCATGCAAAGCCTCCTATATGAGAAAATTAAAACACCTTATCAGAAATCTGTCTTTTGAGTGTTGTTCAGCATGTTAGGCACCAAAACGATAAATAAAAAGGAATTCACTCTATATGGGAATTTAAAACAAAATTACTGAAAACGTGTCTTCTTAGTTTTTTACGTAGAAAAACGCTAAAACGGATGCAAACCAACCACTATAAAGAAATACAAAAATATTACGAAAAAGTTATATTTTGATTGTTTTTGAGCTTGTTACCTATAAAAAAAACGCGAAAATTGATGCAAAGCACTCTATAATGGTAAAAAAAAAGGACATTGTAAGAAAAGTGTATAATGAGTGTTTTATAGTGCAAAAGAACCACTAGGCAAAAAATGAAGAAGTTTCCTAGATACCAAAATGCTGAAACTCATGAACAACACTCTTAATTGAGAAACAGAATATCCTTACTAAATGCGTGTATTTTTAATGCTTTTCACATTCTTAGTTACCAAAAGCCCAAATTGCATGTGAAATCAGCTTTATGTGGGAAAAAAATGACATTACCAGAAAAATGTCTTTTGAGTTTTTTTTTGAGCGTGATAGGCAATAAAGCAATAAAAGCAGGGCAATCACATTACATTGGAAAAAAAAAACTTTTTTTTACCAAGATCTTGCCTTTAAGTGTTTTTGAGCTCCTTATATACCAAAACACTAAAACGTATGCAAAATACACTTTATGGTGAAACAGAATAACATTACCAAAAACATGTATTTTGAGTGTTTCTGATCATGTTACCAATGAAAACGCTTAAATACATGCAAAGAACCCTATTTTTGGAAAACGAAAGGACATTACGAGAAACGTGTATTATGAGTGTTTTTAAGTTCATTAAGTACGAAAAAACTATAAGCCTCAAAAAACATTCTTTCTTAAGAAAAAAACAAATAAATAAAAAATAAAAACAGGTAACGAGATGTCAAAATTCGGGCAAAGTTCAGGAAAAAAGTTAAATTTAGCTTTTTTTCCGAACTGTTATGTACGAAACCCCTAATAAAGTGCACGCAAAGCCACCTATATAGGGAAATTAAACGTCTTTGCCAGAAAACTGTCTTATGAGTGTTTTTCAGCATGTTAGGAACCAACACGATAAAACGCATGGAAGTCAATCTATATGTGAATCCAAAACAAAATGATTGAAAACGTGTCTTTTATGTGTTTTACGTAGAAAAAACGCTAAAACAGATGCAAACCAACCAATATGAAAAAAATAGAATAACATTACGAAAAAAATATGTTTTGAGTGTTTTTTGAAATTGTTACCTACAAAAAACGCGATAATGGATGAAAAGCACTCTATATTGGGAAGGAAAAGGAAATTACGAGAAACGTGTATAATGAGTGTTTTATAGTTTCACAAGAACCACAAGGCAAAAAACGCAAAAACTCGTGTATATAGAGAAGTTTCTTACTTTCCAAAATGCTGAAACTCATGAATGACACTTTTAATTGAGAAACAGAACTATCTTACCAAATTTGATTATTTTGAGTGTTTTTCACATTCTTAGTTGCGAAAATCCAAAATTACATGCGAAACTAGTTTTATGTGGGAAAAAATGATATTACCAAAAAAGTGTCTTTTGAGTGTTTTTGAGCGTGCTATGCAACACAGCACTAAAAAGCAGAACAATCACATTACATGGGAAGAAAACCATCTTTTACCAAAAACTTGCCTTTGTGTTTTTTTAACTCCTTACATACCAAAACGCTAAAACTCATGCAAAACACCCTTTATGGAGAAACAAAATAACATTACCAAAAACATGAATTTTAAGTGTTTTTGATCATTTTACCTATAAAAACGCTTAAATACATGCAAAGAACCCTAAGTTTTTAAACGAAAGGATATTACGAAAATTGTGTATTATGAGAGTTTTTAAGTTCCTTAAGTACCAAAAAGCTAAAACCCACAAATAACTCTCTTTATTTAGAAAAAAAATGAATATATCAATAAAAAATAGAATTTTTTTTTGTTAATTATCTTCATAGGTATCGAGATGCCAAAATTCTGGCAAAATTCAGGGAAATTAGGTAAAAAAAAAAACAATATCCAAAAAAAACAATTTTAGCTTTTTTCCGGAGTTATGTACCAAACCCTGAAGTGCATGCAAAGCCACCTATATGGGAAAATTGCCTGACTTTACCTGTCTTTTGAGTGTTTTTCAGAAATTTCAACAATATTACTGAAAACGTGTCTTTTCAGAGATTTACGAAGAAAATGCTAAAACGGATGCAAACCAACCAATATGAAGAAATACAATAACATTACCAAAAAAGATATATTTTAAGTGTTTTTAAGCTTATTACCAACAAAAAATGCAAAAATGGATGGAAAGCACTCTATATTAGGAAACAAAGGAACATTACGAGAAACGTGTATAATGAGTTATTTATAGTTTCACAAGAACAACAAGGCAATAAACGCAAAAACTCGTGTATATAGAGAAGTTTCTTACATACCAAAATGATGAAATGCATGAATAACACTTCTAATCAAGAAATAAAACTACCTTACCAAATTGTGTATTTTGAGCGTTTTTCACATTCTTAGTTACGAAAATGCCAAATTACATGCAAAACTAGCTTTATGTGGGAAAAAAATGACATTAACAGAAAAGTGTCTTTTGAGTGTTTTTGAGCGTGATATGCAACAAAGCACTAAAAAACAGAACAATCACATTACATGGGTAATAAAACCAACTTTTACGAAGAACTTGCCTTTAAGTGTTTTTTTAACTCCTTACATACCAAAACGCTAAAACGCATTCAAAACACCCTTTACGGAGAAACAGAATAACATTACCAAAAAACCTGTATTTTGAGTGTTTTTGATCATATTACCTTTAATAACGATTAAATACATGTAAAGAACCCTATGTTTGTATAAGAAAAGTACATTACGAAAATCGTGTATTAAGAGTGTTTTTAAGTTCCTTAAGTACCGAAAAGCAAAAACTAAAAAATAATACTTTATAGAGAAAAAAAATTTTGTTGTTATTCATCATAGGTACCGAGATACCAAAATTCTGGAAAAATTTAGGAAAATTTTGTAAAAAAAAAATCATAAAAAAAAATTTTAACACTTTTCCGGTGTTATGTACCAAACCGTGATGTTCATGGAAATTACACGACTTTACCAGAAAACTGTCTTTTGAGTGTTTTG
The DNA here is from genome assembly GCF_035594125.1 of Scylla paramamosain. Taxonomy (NCBI): domain Eukaryota; kingdom Metazoa; phylum Arthropoda; class Malacostraca; order Decapoda; family Portunidae; genus Scylla; species Scylla paramamosain. The sequence continues at coordinate 10,736,452 of NC_087162.1, read as the reverse complement.
TTTTAGGCAATTTCAACAATATTACTGAAAACTTGTCTTTTCAGTGATTTACGTAGAAAAACGCTAAAACGAATGCAAACCAACCAATATGAAGAAATAGGATAACATTAACAAAAAGATATATTTTGATGTGTTTTTGAGCTTGTTACCGAAAAAAAAATGCAAAAATGGATGGAAAGCACTCTATATTGGGAAAGAAAAGGACGTTACGAGAAAGGTGTATAATGAGTGTTTTATAGTTTCACAAGAACCACAAGGCAAAAAACTCAAAAAGTCGTGTACATAGAGAAGTTTCTTACATACCAAAATGCTGAAACTCATGAATAACACTTTTTAATTAAGAAACAGAACAACCTTATTAAATGCCTGTATTTAGAGTGTTTTTCTCATTCTTAGTTACTCTATATTAAGAAAAAAAAAAAGGACATTGCAAGAAAAGTTTATAATGAGTGTTTTATAGTTTAAAAGAACTAAAAGGCAAAAAACGCAAAAACTCTTGTATATGGAGAAGTTTTCTAGATACCAAAATGCTGAAACTCATGAATAACACTCTTAATTGAGAAACAGAACAACCTTACTAAATGTGTGTATCTTGAGTGCTTTTCACATTCTTAGTTACCAAAACCCCAAATTGCATGCAAAACCAGCTTGATTTGAGAAAAAAAAATGACATTACCAGAAAAATGTCTTTTGAGTGTTTTTGAGCGTGATAGGCAATAAAGCACTAAAAAGCAGGGCAATCACATTACATAGGAATAAAATCAATTTTTTCCAAGAGTTTGCCTTTAAGTGTTTTTAAGCTCCTTATTTACCAAAACGCTAAAATCTATAGAAAACACTCCTTTATGGAGAAGCAGAATAACATTACGAATAATATGTGTTTTAAATGTTTTTGATAATGTAACCTATAAAAAACGCTTAAATACATGCAAAGAACCCTATGTTTATGGAACGAAAGGACATAACGAGAAACGTGTATTGTGTGTGTTTTTAAGTTCCTTAAGTACCAAAACGTTAAAACCCCAAAAAATAACACTCTTTATACAGAAAAATATATATATATATATATATATATATATATATATATATATATATATATATATATATATATATATATATATATATATATATATATATATATATATATATATATATGTATAAAGAAATAAAAAATAACAATTTTTTTTGACTTTTGGTACTTAACAATATGAAAAAAAAGTTTAAGTAAAAGTTTTCGGTAGAGTTGTTTTTCCATATAAAGTGCTAATCACGTGTTTTTGAGTTTTAGTACCTAAAAAGCTCAAAAAATCTCATAATACACTTTTCTTGTAATGTCCTTTCTTTTCTCCATGTAGGATGCTTTGCGTGTAATTTGGCATTTTTATACTTAAAGAGCACAAAAACAATCCAAATACAACATTTTGGTAATGTTATTCTGTTTCTCCGTAAAGGTTGTTTTGCATGTGTTTCAGCGATTTTTGACGTAAGAGGGTGAAAAACGCTCGAAAGATACTTTCTTGGTAATGTTATTTTATATTGCCAAATAGGGTGCTTTCAATGCTTTTTACCATTTTGATTCCTAACACTCAAGTAAACACTCAAAAGACACGTTTCCTGTAATATCGTTTTGCTTCTTCATATAGGGATCTCCATGCATTTTGATGTTTTGCTACATAATATGAAAAATTCTCAAAATAAAGGTTTCAGGTAATGTTGTTCTTTTTCTCTATATAGGGTGTTCTTCATGCGTTTTAGCATTTTGGTACTTAGGAAGCTCAAAAACACTAATAAAACTTGTTTCTCCTAATGTCTTTATATTTCCCCATATAGGATGCTTCGTATGTATTTTGACGTTTTGGTACATAACAAGGTAAAAAAAAAAATAAATAAAAACACGTTTTTAGTGATGTTTTGTTTCTCTATTAAGAGATATAGGATATATTCAATTTTCATTCCAGCGGTTTAGTGTTTGGTATCTAAGAGACTCAAAACACTGACACGTTTCTCGTAACGTTCTATCGTTTCCCCATACGGGGTGCTTTAAATGCATTTTTAATATGATGTACGTAACAAACTCAAAAAGACTCAAAATACACGTTTTTGGTAAGGTTTTTCTCTTTGGTAAGGTTATTCGTGTTTGTTGCACGTGTTTTAGCGTTTTGGTACGTAAAAAGTTTAAAACACTTAAAAGACATGCTTATTATTTTGCATTTCTATATAAGGTGCTTTCCATGCTATTTAGCATTTATATGAAAAACACATAAAAACACATTTCTTACATTATTGTTAAATTTTCTCGTATAGCGAGCAAGCATTATGGTGTTTTGCTACCTGACAATGTGAAAAACATTCAAATTACACGATTTTGGTAATGTTTTGGAAAGCACTCCCTATAGGGAAACAAAAGGACATTACGAGAAATGTGTATAATGAGTGTCTTATTATTTTCGGGGAAAAGAACTTGTGGTTCACAAGATCCACAAGTCAAAAAAAGAAAAAAACTCGTGTATATAAAGAAGTTTCTTAGATACCAAAATGCTGAAACTCATAAATAACAATCTTAATTGAGAAACAGAAGAACCTTACCAAATGTTTGTATTTTGAGTGTTTTTCACATTCTTAGCAAAACCCCAAATACCATGCGAAACTAGCTTTATGTGGGAAAAAAATGACATTACCAAAAGTGCCTTTTGAGTGTTTTTAAGCGAGTAAGGGAATAAAGCAGTAAAAAGCAGGGCAATCAAATTACATGGGAATAAAACCAACTTTTACCAAGAACTTGCCTCTAATGTTTTTGACACGCATTTAGTAAGGTTGTTCTGTTTCACAATTAAGAGTGTTATTCATGAGTTTCAGCATTTTGGTATCTAGAAGAATTCTCCATATACACGAGTTTTTGCGTTTTTTGCCTTGTGGTTCTTTTGAATAATAAAACATTAAATATACACCGTTCTCGCAATATTCCTTTGTTTCCCAGTATAGAGTGCTTTGTATCAATTTTCGCGTTTTTTTTTTTTTTAGGTAAGAAGCTCAAAAAAACTCAAAATATACATTTTTTGGTAAAGTTTTCCTACTTGAAATTGGTTGGTTTCCATCCGTTTTCGCGTTTTTCTACGTAAAACACTGAGAAGACACGTTTTCAGTAATTTTGTTTTGGATTCACATATAGAGTGAGTTCCTTATTATTTATCGTTTCGGTGCCTAATATGCTGAAAAAAACACTCAAAAGACAGATTTCTGGTAAGGTCTTTTAATTTCCTCATATGGGAGGCTTTGCATGTCTTTTGAGTGTTTTTGAGCGTGTTAGGCAATAAAGCCCTAAAAGGCATGGCAATCACATTACATGGAAATAAAACCGAATTTTTCCAAGAACTTTCCTTTTAGTGTTTTTGACATCCTTACATACCAAAACGCTAAAATGCATGCAAAACACCTTTTGCATTACCAAAAACATGTATTTTGAGTGTTTTTTATTATGTTATCTTTAAAAACGCTTAAAAGCATGCAAAGAACCTTATGTTTGGGACACGAAAGGACATTACGAGAAACGTGTATTATGAGTGTTTTTTAAGTTCCTTCAGTATCAAAATCTAAAACCCAAAAATAACACTGTTTATTTAGAAAAAAAATAAATAGATAAAAAAAAAATAGAAATTTTTTTAAATTTTTTTCATTCATCTTCATAGGTACCGAGATGCCAAAAATTCTGCCAAGATTCAGGAAATTTATGTGGAACAAAGAACATTATCAAAAAAGTTAATTATAGCTTTTTTTTTCGGATTGTTATGTAGCAAACCCTAAAGTGCATGCAAAGCCACCTATATAGGGAAGATAAACGACTTTACCAGAAACCTGTCTTTTTAGTGTTTTTCAGCATGTTAGGCACCAAAGGATAAATAATATGGAAGTCAGTCAAAGTGAATCGAAAACAAAAATACTGAAAACGTGTCTTTTCAGTGTTTTACGTACAATAATGCTAAAACGAATGCAAAGCAACCAATATGAAGAAATAGAATAACATTACCAAAAGATATATTTTCAGTGTTTTTGAGCTTGTTACCTACAAAAAATGCATAAATGGATGGAAAGCACACTATATTAGGAAACAAAAGGACATTACGAGAAACGTGTATAATGAGTGTTTTATAGTTTGATAAGACCCACAAGGCAATAAACGCAAAAACTCGGGTATATAGAGAAGTTTCTTACATACCAAAATGATGAAATGCATAAATAACACTTTTTATCGAGAAATATAACTATCTCATCAAATTGTGTACTTTGAATGTTATTCACATTCTTAGTTACGAAAATGCCAAATTACATGCGAAACTAGCTTTATGTGGGAAAAAAAATGATATTACCAGAAAAGTGACTTTTGAGTGTTTTCAGCGTAATATGGAACAAAGCACTAAAAAGCAGAACAATGTGATTACCTGGGAACAAATCCAATTTTTACAAAGAACTTGCTTTTAAGTGTTTTTTAACTCCTTACATACCAAAACGCTAAAACGCATGCAAAACACTCTTTATGGAGAAACAGAATAACATTACAAAAACATGTATTTTCAGTGTTTTTGATCATATTACCTATAAAAACGCTTAAATACATGTAAAGAATACTATGTTTTTATTACAAAAGTTCATTACGAAAATCGTGTATTATGAGTGTTTTTAAGTTCTTTAAGTACCAAAAAGCTAAAACCCACAAATAACACTCTTTATAGAGAAAAAAAAAAATATTTGTTATTCATCTTCATAGGTACCGAGATGCCAAAATTCTGGCAAAATTAAGGGAAATTTTGTAAAAAAAAAAATCATTATAAAAAAAATAATTTTACTTTTTTCCGGACTTATGTACCAAACCCTGAAGTGCATGCAAAGCCACCTACATGGGGAAAGTACACGACTTTTCCAAAAACCTGTCTTTTGAGTGTTTTTCAGCATTTTCAACAATATTACTGAAAAAGTGTCTTTTTAGTGGTTTACGTAGAAAAACGCTAAAACGGATGCAGACCAACCAATATAAAGAAACAGAATAACAATACAAAAAGATATATTTTTATGTGTTTTTGAGCTTGTTACCTACAAGAAATGCGAAAATGGATGGAAAGCAGTCTATATTGAGAAAGAAAAGGACATTACGAGAAACGTGTATAATGAGTGTTTTATAGTTTCACAAGAACCACAAGGCAAAAAACTCAAAAACTCGTGTACATAGAGAAGTTTCTTACATACCAAAATGCTAAAACTCATGAATAACTTTAAATTGAGAAACAGAACTACCTTACCAAATGTAAAAAAAAAAATCATTATAAAAAAAATAATTTTTCTTTTTTCCGGACTTATGTACCAAACCCTGAAGTGCAGGCAAAGCCACCTACATGGGGAAAGTACACGACTTTTCCAAAAACCTGTCTTTTGAGTGTTTTTCAGCAATTTCAACAATATTACTGAAAAAGTGTCTTTTTAGTGGTTTACGTAGAAAAACGCTAAAACGGATGCAAACCAACCAATATAAAGAAACAGAATAACATTACAAAAAGATATATTTTTATGTGTTTTTGAGCTTGTTACCTACAAGAAATGCGAAAATGGATGGAAAGCAGTCTATATTGAGAGAGAAAAGGACATTACGAGAAACGTGTATAATGAGTGTTTTATAGTTTCACAAGAACCACAAGGCAAAAAACTCAAAAACTCTTGTACATAGAGAAGTTTCTTACATAGCAAAATGCTGAAACTCATGAATAACTTTAAATTGAGAAACAGAACTACCTTACCAAATGTGTGTATTAGAGAAGTTTCTTACATACCAAAATGCTGAAACTCATGAATAACACTTTTAATTAAGAAACAGAACAACCTTACTAAAGGCCTGTATTTTGAGTGTTTTTAACATTCTTAGTTACCGAAACCCCAAATTGCATGCGAAACCAGCTTTGTGGGAAAAAAAAATGACATTACAAGAAAAGTGTCTTTTGAGTGTTTTTGAGCGTGATAGGCAATAAAGCACTAAAAAGCAGGGCAATCACATTATATTGGAATAAAACCAATTTTTACCAAGAAAGTGCCTTTAAGTGTTTTTCAGCTCCTTATATACCAAACCGCTAAAACGCATGCAAAACACACTTTATGGAAAAACAGAATAACATTACCAAAAACATGTATTTTGAGTGTTGTTGATCATGTTTGTATAAAAACGCTTAAATACATCCAAAGAACCTTATGTTTGGAAACTAAATGACATTACGAGAAACGTGTATTATGAGTGTTTTTAAGTTCCTTAAGTACCAAAAAGCTAAAACCCACAAATAACGCTCTTTATTTAGAAAAAAAAAAAGGATAAAAAATGTAAAAATTGTAATTTTTTTTTTTTTTTGTTATTCATCTTCATAGGTACCGAGATGCCAAAATTCTGGTAAAATTCAGGAAATTATGTGAAATAAGAACATTATCAAAAAAGTTAATTTTAGCTTTTTTTCGGACTGTTATGTACCAAACCATAAAGAGCATGCAAAGCCACCTATATGGGGAAATTAAACGTCTTTGCCAGAAAACTGTCTTATGAGTGTTTTTCAGCATGTTAGGCACCAAAACGATAAATAACATGAAAAATACTCTATATGGGAATCCAAAACATAATGACTGAAAACGTGTGTTTTCGGTGTTTTACGTAGAAAAACGCTAAAACAGATGCAAATCAACCTATATGAAGAAATAAAATAACACTACCAAGAAGGTATATTTTGAGTTTTTCAGCTTGTTTCCTACAAAAAACGCAAAAATTGATGCAAATCTTTCCCTATTGGGAAACAAAAGGACATTATGAGAAACGTGTATAATGAGTATCTTATTCTTTTGGGGCAAAAGAACTTGTGGTTCACAAGAACCAAAAGCCAAAAAATGCAAAAACTCGTGTATATAAAGAAGTTTCTTACATACCAAAATGCTGAAACTCATGAATAACAATCTTAATTGAGAAAAAGAAAAGCCTTACCAAATGCGTGTATTTTGAGTGTTTTTCACATTCTTAGCAAAACTCCAAATAGCATGCGAAACTAGCTTTATGTGGAAAAAAAATGACATTACCAGAAGTGTCTTTTCAGTGTTTTTGAGCGTGTTAGGCAATAAAGCACTGAAAAGCAGCACTAAAAAGTTGGTTTTATTTCCATGTAATGGAAATAAAACCAACTTTTATCAAGAACTTGCCTTGAAGTGTTTTTCACCTTCTTACATACCAAAACGCTAAAAGGCATGCAAAACACTCCTTTAAGGGGAAGAAGAGTAACATTACCAACAATATGTGTTTGAAGTGTTTTTTATCATGTTACCTATAAAAACGCTTATATACATGCAAAGAACTTATGTTTATGAAACGAAAGGACATAACGAGAAACGTGTATTATGTGTGTTATTAAGTTCCTTAAGTACCAAAACGTTAAAACCCACAAATAAAACTCTTTATGAAGAAAAATGAATAAATATATAAATAGAAAAATAGCATTTTTTTTGTTGTTATTGATATTCATAGCTATTAAGATGCCAAAATTCTGCCAAAATTAAGGAAAATTATGTGGAAAAAAGAACATTGTCAAAAAAGTTAATTTTAGCTTTTTTTCGGAGTTATGTACGAAACCCTAAAGTGTATGCAAATTAATTAAAGTGTACGGGGAAATTAAATGACTTTACAAGAAACCTGTGTTTTGAGTGTTTTTCTGCATGTTAGGCACCAAAACGATAAATAATATGTCATTCTATATGGAAATCAAAAACAAAATAATTGAAAACATGTCTTTTCAATGTATTACGTAGAAAAACGCTAAAACGGAGGGAAAACAACCAATATGAAAAAATAGAATAACATTACCAAAAAGGTATATTTTCAGTGTTTTTGAGCTTGTTACATAAAAAAAATGCGAAAATGGATAGAAAGCACTCTATTAAGAAAAAAAATAAAGGACATAACGAGAAACGTTTATAATAAGTGTTTCATAGTTTCACAAGAATCACAAGGCAAAAAACGCAAAAACTCGTGTGTATGGAAAAGATAAAAAAAAAAAAATGCTGAAAACCAAGAATAACATTCTTAATTGAGAAACAGAATAATCTTACTAAATGCATGTATTTTGAGTGTTTTTCACATTCTTAGTTACCAAAACCCCAAATTCCATGCGAAATTAGCTTTATGTGTGTAAAAAATGACATTACCAGAAAAGTGTCTTTTAAGGGTTTTTGAGCGTGTTAGGTTATAAAGCACTAAAAAGCAAGGCAATCACATTACATGGGAATAAAACCAACTTCTACCAAGATTTTGCTTTTAGTTGTTTTCAAGCTCCTAACATACCAAAACGCTAAAACGCATGCAAAACACCTTTTATGGAGAAACAGAATAACATTACCAAAAAACACGTATTTTCAGTTTTGGATCATACTTTCTATAAAAACGCTTAAATACATGCAAAGATCCTTATGTTTGGGAAACGAAAGGACATTACGAGAAACGTGTATTATGAGTGTTTTTAAGTTATTTAAGTACCAAAAAGCTAAATCCCACAAATAACACTCTTTATAGAGAAAAAATAAATAAATAAAAATAAAAAATTAGGATTTTTTTAAAATTTATTTTCATAGGTACCGAGATGCCAAATTTCTGGAAAAAAATTCAGGATAATTATATGATAAAATAATATTATCAAAAAAGTTAATTTAACTTTTTTTTCGCACTGTTATGTACAAAACCCTAAAGTCCATGAAAAGCCTCCTATATGAGAAAATTAAAACACCTTATCAGAAATCTGTCTTTTGAGTGTTGTTCAGCATGTTAGGCACCAAAACGATAAATAAAAAGGAATTCACTCTATATGGGAATTTAAAACAAAATTACTGAAAACGTGTCTTCTTAGTTTTTTACGTAGAAAAACGCTAAAACGGATGCAAACCAACCACTATAAAGAAATACAAAAATATTACGAAAAAGTTATATTTTGAGTGTTTTTGAGCTTGTTACCTATAAAAAAACGCGAAAATTGATGCAAAGCACTCTATAATGGTAAAAAAAAGGACATTGTAAGAAAAGTGTATAATGAGTGTTTTATAGTGCAAAAGAACCACTAGGCAAAAAATGAAGAAGTTTCCTAGATACCAAAATGCTGAAACTCATGAACAACACTCTTAATTGAGAAACAGAATATCCTTACTAAATGCGTGTATTTTTAATGCTTTTCACATTCTTAGTTACCAAAAGCCCAAATTGCATGTGAAATCAGCTTTATGTGGGAAAAAAATGACATTACCAGAAAAATGTCTTTTGAGTTTTTTTTTGAGCGTGATAGGCAATAAAGCAATAAAAAGCAGGGCAATCACATTACATTGGAAAAAAAAACTTTTTTTTACCAAGATGTTGCCTTTCAGTGTTTCTGAGCTCCTTATATACCAAAACACTAAAACGTATGCAAAATACACTTTATGGTGAAACAGAATAACATTACCAAAAACATGTATTTTGAGTGTTTCTGATCATGTTACCAATGAAAACGCTTAAATACATGCAAAGAACCCCATTTTTGGGAAACGAAAGGACATTACGAGAAACGTGTATTATGAGTGTTTTTAAGTTCATTAAGTACGAAAAAACTATAAGCCTCAAAAAACATTCTTTCTTAAGAAAAAAACAAATAAATAAAAAATAAAAACAGGTAACGAGATGTCAAAATTCGGGCAAAGTTCAGGAAATTATGGGAAATAAGAACATTATAAAAAAAAAGTTAAATTTAGCTTTTTTTCCGAACTGTTATGTACGAAACCCCTAAAGTGCATGGAAAGCCACCTATATAGGGAAATTAAACGTCTTTGCCAGAAAACTGTCTTATGAGTGTTTTTCAGCATGTTAGGAACCAACACGATAAAACGCATGGAAGTCAATCTATATGTGAATCCAAAACAAAATGATTGAAAACGTGTCTTTTATGTGTTTTACGTAGAAAAACGCTAAAACAGATGCAAACCAACCAATATGAAAAAATAGAATAACATTACGAAAAAAATATGTTTTGAGTGTTTTTTGAAATTGTTACCTACAAAAAACGCGATAATGGATGAAAAGCACTCTATATTGGGAAGGAAAAGGAAATTACGAGAAACGTGTATAATGAGTGTTTTATAGTTTCACAAGAACCACAACGCAAAAAACGCAAAAACTCGTGTATATAGAGAAGTTTCTTACTTTCCAAAATGCTGAAACTCATGAATGACACTTTTAATTGAGAAACAGAACTATCTTACCAAATTTGAGTATTTTGAGTGTTTTTCACATTCTTAGTTGCGAAAATCCAAAATTACATGCGAAACTAGTTTTATGTGGGAAAAAATGATATTACCAAAAAAGTGTCTTTTGAGTGTTTTTGAGCGTGCTATGCAACACAGCACTAAAAAGCAGAACAATCACATTACATGGGAAGAAAACCATCTTTTACCAAAAACTTGCCTTTGTGTTTTTTTAACTCCTTACATACCAAAACGCTAAAACTCATGCAAAACACCCTTTATGGAGAAACAAAATAACATTACCAAAAACATGATTTTTAAGTGTTTTTGATCATTTTACCTATAAAAACGCTTAAATACATGCAAAGAACCCTAAGTTTTTTAAACGAAAGGATATTACGAAAATTGTGTATTATGAGAGTTTTTAAGTTCCTTAAGTACCAAAAAGCTAAAACCCACAAATAACTCTCTTTATTTAGAAAAAAAATGAATAAATCAATAAAAAATGGAATTTTTTTTTTGTTAATTATCTTCATAGGTATCGAGATGCCAAAATTCTGGCAAAATTCAGGGAAATTACGTAAAAAAAAAAACATTATCAAAAAAAAAAAATTTTAGCTTTTTTCCGGAGTTATGTACCAAACCCTGAAGTGCATGCAAAGCCACCTATATAGGAAAATTGCATGACTTTACCTGTCTTTTGAGTGTTTTCAGAAATTTCAACAATATTACTGAAAACGTGTCTTTTCAGAGATTTACGAAGAAAATGCTAAAACGGATGCAAACCAACCAATATGAAGAAATACAATAACATTACCAAAAAAGATATATTTTAAGTGTTTTTAAGCTTATTACCAACAAAAAATGCAAAAACTGGATGGAAAGCACTCTATATTAGGACACAAAGGGACATTACGAGAAACGTGTATAATGAGTTATTTATAGTTTCACAAGAACAACAAGGCAATAAACGCAAAAACTCGTGTATATAGAGAAGTTTCTTACATACCAAAATGATGAAATGCCTGAATAACACTTCTAATCAAGAAATAAAACTACCTTACCAAATTGTGTATTTTGAGCGTTTTTCACATTCTTAGTTACGAAAATGCCAAATTACATGCGAAACTAGCTTTATGTGGGAAAAAAAATGACATTAACAGAAAAGTGTCTTTTGAGTGTTTTTGAGCGTGATATGCAACAAAGCACTAAAAAACAGAACAATCACATTACATGGGGAATAAAACCAACTTTTACGAAGAACTTGCCTTTAAGTGTTTTTTAACTCCTTACATACCAAAACGCTAAAACGCATTCAAAACACCCTTTACGGAGAAACAGAATAACATTACCAAAAAAACTGGATTTTGAGTGTTTTTGATCATATTACCTTTAATAACGATTAAATACATGTAAAGAACCCTATGTTTGTATAAGAAAAGTACATTACGAAAATCGTGTATTAAGAGTGTTTTTAAGTTCCTTAAGTACCGAAAAGCAAAAACTAAAAAATAATACTTTTTAGAGAAAAAGAAATTTGTTGTTATTCATCATAGGTACCGAGATACCAAAATTCTGGAAAAATTTAGGAAAATTTTGTAAAAAAAAATCATAAAAAAAATTTTTAACACTTTTCCGGTGTTATGTACCAAACCGTGATGTTCCTGCAAAGCCACCTATATGGGGAAATTACACGACTTTACCAGAAACCTGTCTTTTGAGTGTTTTGTTTTAGGCAATTTCAACAATATTACTGAAAACGTGTCTTTTCAGTGATTTACGTAGAAAAACGCTAAAACGAATGCAAACCAACCAATATGAAGAAATAGGATAACATTAACAAAAAGATATATTTTGATGTGTTTTTGAGCTTGTTACCTAAAAAAAAATGCAAAAATGGATGGAAAGCACTCTATATTGGGAAAGAAAAGGACGTTACGAGAAAGGTGTATAATGAGTGTTTTATAGTTTCACAAGAACCACAAGGCAAAAAACTCAAAAAGTCGTGTACATAGAGAAGTTTCTTACATACCAAAATGCTGAAACTCATGAATAACACTTTTTAATTAAGAAACAGAACAACCTTATTAAATGCCTGTATTTAGAGTGTTTTTCTCATTCTTAGTTACTCTATATTAAGAAAAAAAAAAGGACATTGCAAGAAAAGTTTATAATGAGTGTTTTATAGTTTAAAAGAACTAAAAGGCAAAAAACGCAAAAACTCTTGTATATGGAGAAGTTTTCTAGATACCAAAATGCTGAAACTCATGAATAACACTCTTAATTGAGAAACAGAACAACCTTACTAAATGTGTGTATCTTGAGTGCTTTTCACATTCTTAGTTACCAAAACCCCAAATTGCATGCAAAACCAGCTTGATTTGAGAAAAAAAAAATGACATTACCAGAAAAATGTCTTTTGAGTGTTTTTGAGCGTGATAGGCAATAAAACACTAAAAAGCAGGGCAATCACATTACATAGGAATAAAATCAATTTTTTCCAAGAGTTTGCCTTTAAGTGTTTTTAAGCTCCTTATTTACCAAAACGCTAAAATTTATAGAAAACACTCCTTTATGGAGAAGCAGAATAACATTACCAACAATATGTGTTTTAAATGTTTTTGATAATGTTACCTATAAAAAACGCTTAAATACATGCAAAGAACCCTATGTTTATGAAACGAAAGGACATAACGAGAAACGTGTATTATGTGTGTTTTTAAGTTCCTTAAGTACCAAAACGTTAAAACCCCAAAAAATAACACTCTTTATACAGAAAAAAAAAAAAAAAATATATATATATATATATATATATATATATATATATATATATATATATATATATATATATATATATATATATATATATATATATATATATATATATATATATATATATATATATATATATATATATATATAAAGAAATAAAAAATAACAATTTTTTTTGACTTTTGGTACTTAACAATATGAAAAAAAAGTTTAAGTAAAAGTTTTCGGTAGAGTTGTTTTTCCATATAAAGTGCTAATCACGTGTTTTTGAGTTTTAGTATCTAAAAAGCTCAAAATCTCTCATAATACACTTTTCTCGTAATGTCCTTTCTTTTCTCCATGTAGGATGCTTTGCGTGTTACTTGGCATTTTTATACTTAACAAGCACAAAAACAATCCAAATACAAGTTTTTGGTAATGTTATTCTGTTTCTCCGTAAAGGTTGTTTTGCATGTGTTTCAGCGATTTTTGACGTAAGAGGGTGAAAAACACTCGAAAGATACTTTCTTGGTAATGTTATTTTATATTGCCAAATAGGGTGCTTTCAATGCTTTTTACCATTTTGATTCCTAACACTCAAGTAAACACTCAAAAGACACGTTTCCTGTAATATCCTTTTGCTTCTTCATATAGGGATCTCCATGCATTTTGATGTTTTGCTACATAATATGAAAAATTCTCAAAATAAAGGTTTCAGGTAATGTTGTTCTTTTTCTCTATATAGGGTGTTCTTCATGCGTTTTAGCATTTTGGTACTTAGGAAGCTCAAAAACACTAATAAAACTTGTTTCTCCTAATGTCTTTATATTTCCCCATATAGGATGCTTCGTATGTATTTTGACGTTTTGGTACATAACAAGGTAAAAAAATAAATAAATAAAAACACGTTTTTAGTGATGTTTTGTTTCTCTATTAAGAGATATAGGATATATTCAATTTTCATTCCAGCGGTTTAGTGTTTGGTATCTAAGAGACTCAAAACACTGACACGTTTCTCGTAACGTTCTATCGTTTCCCCATACGGGGTGCTTTACATGCATTTTTAATATGATGTACGTAACAAACTCAAAAAGACTCAAAATACACGTTTTTTGGTAAGGTTTTTCTATTTGGTAAGGTTATTCGTGTTTGTTGCACGTGTTTTAGCGTTTTGGTACGTAAAAAGTTTAAAACACTTAAAAGACATGCTTATTATTTTGCATTTCTATATCAGGTGCTTTCCATGCTATTTAGCATTTATGTGAAAAACACATAAAAACACATTTCTTACATTATTGTTAAATTTTCTCGTATAGCGAGCAAGCATTATGGTGTTTTGCTACCTGACAATGTGAAAAACATTCAAATTACACGATTTTGGTAATGTTTTGGAAAGCACTCCCTATAGGGAAACAAAAGGACATTACGAGAAATGTGTATAATGAGTGTCTTATTATTTTCGGGGAAAAGAACTTGTGGTTCACAAGATCCACAAGTCAAAAAAAAAAAAAAACTCGTGTATATAAAGAAGTTTCTTAGATACCAAAATGCTGAAACTCATAAATAACAATCTTAATTGAGAAACAGAAGAACCTTACCAAATGTTTGTATTTTGAGTGTTTTTCACATTCTTAGCAAAACCCCAAATACCATGCAAAACTAGCTTTATGTGGGAAAAAAAATGACATTACCAAAAGTGCCTTTTGAGTGTTTTTAAGCGAGTTAGGGAATAAAGCAGTAAAAAGCAGGGCAATCAAATTACATGGGAATAAAACCAACTTTTACCAAGAACTTGCCTCTAATGTTTTTGACACGCATTTAGTAAGGTTGTTCTGTTTCACAATTAAGAGTGTTATTCATGAGTTTCAGCATTTTGGTATCTAGGAGACTTCTCCATATACACGAGTTTTTGCGTTTTTTGCCTTGTGGTTCTTTTGAATAATAAAACATTAAATATACACCGTTCTCGCAATATTCCTTTGTTTCCCAGTATAGAGTGCTTTGTATCAATTTTCGCGTTTTTTTTTTGTAGGTAAGAAGCTCAAAAAAACTCAAAATATACATTTTTGGTAAAGTTTTCCTACTTGAAATTGGTTGGTTTCCATCCGTTTTCGCGTTTTTCTACATATTCACATATAGAGTGAGTTCCTTATTATTTATCGTTTCGGTGCCTAATATGCTGAAAAAACACTCAAAAGACAGATTTCTGGTAAGGTCGTTTAATTTCCTCATATGGGAGGCTTTGCATGTCTTTTGAGTGTTTTTGAGCGTGTTAGGCAATAAAGCCCTAAAAGGCATGGCAATCAAATCACATGGAAATAAAACCGAATATTACCAAGTACTTTCCTTTTAGTGTTTTTGACATCCTTACATACCAAAACGCTAAAATGCATGCAAAACACCTTTTGCATTACCAAAAACATGTATTTTGAGTGTTTTTTATCATGTTATCTTTAAAAACGCTTAAAAGCATGCAAAGAACCTTATGTTTGGGACACGAAAGGACATTACGAGAAACGTGTATTATGAGTGTTTTTTAAGTTCCTTCAGTATCAAAATCTAAAACCCAAAAATAACACTGTTTATTTAGAAAAAAAAAATAAATAGATAAAAAAAAAATAGAAAATTTTAAAAATTTTTTTCATTCATCTTCATAGGTACCGAGATGCCAAAAATTCTGCCAAGATTCAGGGAATTTATGTGGAACAAAGAACATTATCAAAAAAGTTAATTATAGCTTTTTTTTCGGATTGTTATGTAGCAAACCCTAAAGTGCATGCAAAGCCACCTATATAGGGAAGATAAACGACTTTACCAGAAACCTGTCTTTTTAGTGTTTTTCAGCATGTTAGGCACCAAAGGATAAATAATATGGAAGTCAGTCAAAGTGAATCGAAAACAAAAATACTGAAAACGTGTCTTTTCAGTGTTTTACGTACAATAATGCTAAAACGAATGCAAAGCAACCAATATGAAGAAATAGAATAACATTACCAAAAGATATATTTTCAGTGTTTTTGAGCTTGTTACCTACAAAAAATGCATAAATGGATGGAAAGCACACTATATTAGGAAACAAAAGGACATTACGAGAAACGTGTATAATGAGTGTTTTATAGTTTGACAAGACCCACAAGGCAATAAACGCAAAAACTCGGGTATATAGAGAAGTTTCTTGCATACCAAAATGATGAAATGCATAAATAACACTTTTTATCGAGAAATATAACTACCTCATCAAATTGTGTACTTTGAATGTTATTCACATTCTTAGTTACGAAAATGTCAAATTACATGCGAAACTAGCTTTATGTGGGAAAAAAAATGATATTACCAGAAAAGTTACTTTTGAGTGTTTTCAGAGTAATATGGAACAAAGCACTAAAAAGCAGAACAATCTGATTACCTGGGAACAAATCCAATTTTTACAAAGAACTTGCTTTTAAGTGTTTTTTAACTCCTTACATACCAAAAAGCTAAAACTCATGCAAAACACCCTTTATGGAGAAACAAAATAACATTACCAAAAACATGTATTTTCAGTGTTTTTGATCATGTTACCTATAAAAACGCTTAAATACATGCAAAGAACCCTAAGTTTTTTAAACGAAAGGATATTACGAAAATCGTGTATTATGAGTGTTTTTAAGTTCTTTAAGTACCAAAAAGCTAAAACCCACAAATAACACTCTTTATAGAGAAAAAAAAAAATTTGTTATTCATCTTCATAGGTACCGAGATGCCAAAATTCTGGCAAAATTAAGGGAAATTTTGTAAAAAAAAATCATTATAAAAAAAATAATTTTACTTTTTTCCGGACTTATGTACCAAACCCTGAAGTGCATGCAAAGCCACCTACATGGGGAAAGTACACGACTTTTCCAAAAACCTGTCTTTTGAGTGTTTTTCAGCAATTTCAACAATATTACTGAAAAAGTGTCTTTTTAGTGGTTTACGTAGAAAAACGCTAAAACGGATGCAAACCAACCAATATAAAGAAACAGAATAACATTACAAAAAGATATATTTTTTTGTGTTTTTGAGCTTGTTACCTACAAGAAATGCGAAAATGGATGGAAAGCAGTCTATATTGAGAAAGAAAAGGACATTACGAGAAACGTGTATAATGAGTGTTTTATAGTTTCACAAGAACCACAAGGCAAAAAACTGAAAAACTCGTGTACATAGAGAAGTTTCTTACATACCAAAATGCTGAAACTCATGAATAACTTTAAATTGAGAAACAGAACTACCTTACCAAATGTGTGTATTAGAGAAGTTTCTTACATACCAAAATGCTGAAACTCATGAATAACACTTTTAATTAAGAAACAGAACAACCTTACTAAAGGCCTGTATTTTGAGTGTTTTTAACATTCTTAGTTACCGAAACCCCAAATTGCATGCGAAACCAGCTTTGTGGGAAAAAAAAATGACATTACAAGAAAAGTGTCTTTTGAGTGTTTTTGAGCGTGATAGGCAATAAAGCACTAAAAAGCAGGGCAATCACATTATATTGGAATAAAACCAATTTTTACCAAGAAAGTGCCTTTAAGTGTTTTTCAGCTCCTTATATACCAAACCGCTAAAACGCATGTAAAACACACTTTATGGAAAAACAGAATAACATTACCAAAAACATGTATTTTGAGTGTTGTTGATCATGTTTGTATAAAAACGCTTAAATACATCCAAAGAACCTTATGTTTGGAAACTAAATGACATTACGAGAAACGTGTACTATGAGTGTTTTTAAGTTCCTTAAGTACCAAAAAGCTAAAACCCACAAATAACACTCTTTATTTAGAAAAAAAATAAAGGATAAAAAATGTAAAAATTTTATTTTTTTTTTTTTTTTTTGTTATTCATCTTCATAGGTACCGAGATGACAAAATTCTGGTAAAATTCAGGAAATTATGTGAAATAAGAACATTATCAAAAAAGTTAATTTTAGCTTTTTTTCGGACTGTTATGTACCAAACCATAAAGAGCATGCAAAGCCACCTATATGGGGAAATTAAACGTCTTTGCCAGAAAACTGTCTTATGAGTGTTTTTCAGCATGTTAGGCACCAAAACGATAAATAACATGAAAGTTACTCTATATGGGAATCCAAAACATAATGACTGAAAACGTGTGTTTTCGGTGTTTTACGTAGAAAAACGCTAAAACAGATGCAAATCAACCTATATGAAGAAATAAAATAACACTACCAAGAAGGTATATTTTGAGTTTTTCAGCTTGTTTCCTACAAAAAACGCAAAAATTGATGCAAATCACTCCCTATTGGGAAACAAAAGGACATTATGAGAAACGTGTATAATGAGTATCTTATTCTTTTGGGGCAAAAGAACTTGTGGTTCACAAGAACCAAAAGCCAAAAAATGCAAAAACTCGTGTATATAAAGAAGTTTCTTACATACCAAAATGCTGAAACTCATGAATAACAATCTTAATTGAGAAACAGAAAAGCCTTACCAAATGCGTGTATTTTGAGTGTTTTTCACATTTTTAGCAAAACTCCAAATAGCATGCGAAACTAGCTTTATGTGGAAAAAAAATGACATTACCAGAAGTGTCTTTTCAGTGTTTTTGAGCGTGTTAGGCAATAAAGCACTAAAAAGCAGCACTAAAAAGTTGGTTTTATTTCCATTACATGGAAATAAAACCAACTTTTATCAAGAACTTGCCTTGAAGTGTTTTTCACCTTCTTACATACCAAAACGCTAAAAGGCATGCAAAACACTCCTTTAAGGGGAAGAAGAGTAACATTACCAACAATATGTGTTTGAAGTGTTTTTTATCATGTTACCTATAAAAACGCTTATATACATGCAAAGAACTTATGTTTATGAAACGAAAGGACGTAACGAGAAACGTGTATTATGTGTGTTATTAAGTTCCTTAAGTACCAAAACGTTAAAACCCACAAATAAAACTCTTTATGAAGAAAAATGAATAAATATATAAATAGAAAAATAGCATTTTTTTGTTGTTATTGATATTCATAGCTATTAAGATGCCAAAATTCTGCCAAAATTAACGAAAATTATATGGAAAAAAGAACATTGTCAAAAAAGTTAATTTTAGCTTTTTTTCGGAGTTATGTACGAAACCCTAAAGTGTATGCAAATTAATTAAAGTGTACGGGGAAATTAAATGACTTTACAAGAAATCTGTGTTTTGAGTGTTTTTCTGCATGTTAGGCACCAAAACGATAAATAATATGAGTCATTCTATATGGAAATCAAAAACAAAATAATTGAAAACATGTCTTTTCAATGTATTACGTAGAAAAACGCTAAAACGGAGGGAAAACAACCAATATGAAAAAATAGAATAACATTACCAAAAAGGTATATTTTCAGTGTTTTTGAGCTTGTTACATAAAAAAAATGCGAAAATGGATAGAAAGCACTCTATTAGGAAAAAAAATAAAGGACATAACGAGAAACGTTCATAATAAGTGTTTCATAGTTTCACAAGAATAGCAAGGCAAAAAACGCAAAAACTCGTGTGTATGGAAAAGATAAAAAAAAATGCTGAAAACCAAGAATAACATTCTTAATTGAGAAACAGAATAATCTTACTAAATGCATGTATTTTGAGTGTTTTTCACATTCTTAGTTACCAAAACCCCAAATTCCATGCGAAATTAGCTTTATGTGTGTAAAAAATGACATTACCAGAAAAGTGTCTTTTAAGGGTTTTTGAGCGTGTTAGGATATAAAGCACTAAAAAGCAAGGCAATCACATTACATGGGAATAAAACCAACTTCTACCAAGATTTTGCTTTTAGTTGTTTTCAAGCTCCTAACATACCAAAACGCTAAAACGCATGCAAAACACCTTTTATGGAGAAACAGAATAACATTACCAAAAAACACGTATTTTCAGTTTTGGATCATACTTTCTATAAAAACGCTTATATACATGCAAAGATCCTTATGTTTGGGAAACGAAAGGACATTACGAGAAACGTGTATTATGAGTGTTTTTAAGTTATTTAAGTACCAAAAAGCTAAATCCCACAAATAACACTCTTTATAGAGAAAAAATAAATAAATAAAAATAAAAAATTAGGATTTTTTTTTAATTTATTTTCATAGGTACCGAGATGCCAAATTTCTGGGAAAATTCAGGACAATTATATGATAAAAGAATATTATCAAAAAAGTTAATTTAACTTTTTTTTCGCACTGTTATGTACAAAACCCTAAAGTCCATGCAAAGCCTCCTATATGAGAAAATTAAAACACCTTATCAGAAATCTGTCTTTTGAGTGTTGTTCAGCATGTTAGGCACCAAAACGATAAATAAAAAGGAATTCACTCTATATGGGAATTTAAAACAAAATTACTGAAAACGTGTCTTCTTAGTTTTTTACGTAGAAAAACGCTAAAACGGATGCAAACCAACCACTATAAAGAAATACAAAAATATTACGAAAAAGTTATATTTTGAGTGTTTTTCAGCTTGTTACCTATAAAAAACGCGAAAATTGATGCAAAGCACTCTATAATGGTAAAAAAAAGGACATTGTAAGAAAAGTGTATAATGAGTGTTTTATAGTGCAAAAGAACCACTAGGCAAAAAATGAAGAAGTTTCCTAGATACCAAAATGCTGAAACTCATGAACAACACTCTTAATTGAGAAACAGAATATCCTTACTAAATGCGTGTATTTTTAATGCTTTTCACATTCTTAGTTACCAAAAGCCCAAATTGCATGTGAAATCAGCTTTATGTGGGAAAAAAATGACATTACCAGAAAAATGTCTTTTGAGTTTTTTTTTTTGAGCGTGATAGGCAATAAAGCAATAAAAAGCAGGGCAATCACATTACTTTGGAAAAAAAAACTTTTTTTTTACCAAGATCTTGCCTTTAAGTGTTTTGGAGCTCCTTATATACCAAAACACTAAAACGTATGCAAAATACACTTTATGGTGAAACAGAATAACATTACCAAAAACATGTATTTTGAGTGTTTCTGATCATGTTACCAATGAAAACGCTTAAATACATGCAAAGAACCCTATTTTTGGGAAACGAAAGGACATTACGAGAAACGTGTATTATGAGTGTTTTTAAGTTCATTAAGTACGAAAAAACTATAAGCCTCAAAAAACATTCTTTCTTAAGAAAAAAACAAATAAATAAAAAATAAAAACAGGTAACGAGGTGTCAAAATTCGGGCAAAGTTCAGGAAATTATGGGAAATAAGACCATTATAAAAAAAAAGTTAAATTTAGCTTTTTTTCCGAACTGTTATGTACGAAACCCCTAAAGTGCACGCAAAGCCACCTATATAGGGAAATTAAACGTCTTTGCCAGAAAACTGTCTTATGAGTGTTTTTCAGCATGTTAGGAACCAACACGATAAAACGCATGGAAGTCAATCTATATGTGAATCCAAAACAAAATGATTGAAAACGTGTCTTTTATGTGTTTTACGTAGAAAAACGCTAAAACAGATGCAAACCAACCAATATGAAAAAATAGAATAACATTACGAAAAAAATATGTTTTGAGTGTTTTTTGAAATTGTTACCTAGAAAAAACGCGATAATGGATGAAAAGCACTCTATATTGGGAAGGAAAAGGAAATTACGAGAAACGTGTATAATGAGTGTTTTATAGTTTCACAAGAACCACAAGGCAAAAAACGCAAAAACTCGTGTATATAGAGAAGTTTCTTACTTTCCAAAATGCTGAAACTCATGAATGACACTTTTAATTGAGAAACAGAACTATCTTACCAAATTTGAGTATTTTGAGTGTTTTTCACATTCTTAGTTGCGAAAATCCAAAATTACATGCGAAACTAGTTTTATGTGGGAAAAAATGATATTACCAAAAAAGTGTCTTTTGAGTGTTTTTGAGCGTGCTATGCAACACAGCACTAAAAAGCAGAACAATCACATTACATTACATCTTTTACCAAAAACTTGCCTTTGTGTTTTTTTAACTCCTTACATACCAAAACGCTAAAACTCATGCAAAACACCCTTTATGGAGAAACAAAATAACATTACCAAAAACATGAATTTTAAGTGTTTTTGATCATTTTACCTATAAAAACGCTTAAATACATGCAAAGAACCCTAAGTTTTTTAAACGAAAGGATATTACGAAAATTGTGTATTATGAGAGTTTTTAAGTTCCTTAAGTACCAAAAAGCGAAAACCCACAAATAACTCTCTTTATTTAGAAAAAAAAAAAATGAATATATCAATAAAAAATAGAAGTTTTTTTTTTGTTAATTATCTTCATAGGTATCGAGATGCCAAAATTCTGGCAAAATTCAGGGAAATTAGGTAAAAAAAAAAACATTATAAAAAAAAAACAATTTTAGCTTTTTTCTGGAGTTATGTACCAAACCCTGAAGTGCATGCAAAGCCACCTATATCGGAAAATTGCATGACTTTACCTGTCTTTTGAGTGTTTTTCAGAAATTTCAACAATATTACTGAAAACGTGTCTTTTCAGAGATTTACGAAGAAAATGCTAAAACGGATGCAAACCAACCAATATGAAGAAATACAATAACATTACCAAAAAAGATATATTTTAAGTGTTTTTAAGCTTATTACCAACAAAAAATGCAAAAATGGATGGAAAGCACTCTATATTAGGAAACAAAGGAACATTACGAGAAACGTGTATAATGAGTTATTTATAGTTTCATAAGAACAACAAGGCAATAAACGCAAAAACTCGTGTATATAGAGAAGTTTCTTACATACCAAAATGATGAAATGCATGAATACCAATTCTAATCAAGAAATAAAACTACCTTACCAAATTGTGTATTTTGAGCGTTTTTCACATTCTTAGTTACGAAAATGCCAAATTACATGCGAAACTAGCTTTATGTGGGAAAAAAATGACATTAACAGAAAAGTGTCTTTTGAGCGTGATATGCAACAAAGCACTAAAAAACAGAACAATCACATTACATGGGGAATAAAACCAACTTTTACGAAGAACTTGCCTTTAAGTGTTTTTTAACTCCTTACATACCAAAACGCTAAAACGCATTCAAAACACCCTTTACGGAGAAACAGAATAACATTACCAAAAAAACTGTATTTTGAGTGTTTTTGATCATATTACCTTTAAAAACGATTAAATACATGTAAAGAACCCTATGTTTGTATAAGAAAAGTACATTACGAAAATCGTGTATTAAGAGTGCTTTTAAGTTCCTTAAGTACCGAAAAGCAAAAACTAAAAAATAATACTTTATAGAGAAAAAAAAATTTGTTGTTATTCATCATAGGTACCGAGATACCAAAATTCTGGAAAAATTTAGGAAAATTTTGTAAAAAAAAATCATAAAAAAAAATTTTAACACTTTTCCGGTGTTATGTACCAAACCGTGATGTTCATGCAAAGCCACCTATATGGGGAAATTACACGACTTTACCAGAAACCTGTCTTTTGAGTGTTTTGTTTTAGCCAATTTCAACAATATTACTGAAAACGTGTCTTTTCAGTGATTTACGTAGAAAAACGCTAAAACGAATGCAAACCAACCAATATGAAGAAATAGGATAACATTAACAAAAAGATATATTTTGATGTGTTTTTGAGCTTGTTACCTAAAAAAAAATGCAAAAATGGATGGAAAGCACTCTATATTGGGAAAGAAAAGGACGTTACGAGAAAGGTGTATAATGAGTGTTTTATAGTTTCACAAGAACCACAAGGCAAAAAACTCAAAAAGTCGTGTACATAGAGAAGTTTCTTACATACCAAAATGCTGAAACTCATGAATAACACTTTTTAATTAAGAAACAGAACAACCTTATTAAATGCCTGTATTTAGAGTGTTTTTCTCATTCTTAGTTACTCTATATTAAGAAAAAAAAAAAAGGACATTGCAAGAAAAGTTTATAATGAGTGTTTTATAGTTTAAAAGAACTAAAAGGCAAAAAACGCAAAAACTCTTGTATATGGAGAAGTTTTCTAGATACCAAAATGCTGAAACTCATGAATAACACTCTTAATTGAGAAACAGAACAACCTTACTAAATGTGTGTATCTTGAGTGCTTTTCACATTCTTAGTTACCAAAACCCCAAATTGCATGCAAAACCAGCTTGATTTGAGAAAAAAAAAATGACATTACCAGAAAAATGTCTTTTGAGTGTTTTTGAGCGTGATAGGCAATAAAGCACTAAAAATCAGGGCAATCACATTACATAGGAATAAAATCAATTTTTTCGAAGAGTTTGGCTTTAAGTGTTTTTAAGCTCCTTATTTACCAAAACGCTAAAATTTATAGAAAACACTCCTTTATGGAGAAGCAGAATAACATTACCAACAATATGTGTTTTAAATGTTTTTGATAATGTTACCTATAAAAAACGCTTAAATACATGCAAAGAACCCTATGTTTATGAAACGAAGGGATATAACGAGAAACGTGTATTATGTGTGTTTTTAAGTTCCTTAAGTACCAAGACGTTAAAACCCTAAAAAATAACACTCTTTATACAGAAAAAAAAAAAAAATATATATATATATATAAAGAAATAAAAAATAAATTTTTTTTTTGACTTTTGGTACTTAACAATATGAAAAAAAAGTTTAAGTAAAAGTTTTCGGTAGAGTTGTTTTTCCATATAAAGTGCTAATCACGTGTTTTTGAGTTTTAGTACCTAAAAAGCTCAAAATCTCTCATAATACACTTTTCTCGTAATGTCCTTTCTTTTCTCCATGTAGGATGCTTTGCGTGTAATTTGGCATTTTTATACTTAACAAGCACAAAAACAATCCAAATACAAGTTTTTGGTAATGTTATTCTGTTTCTCCGTAAAGGTTGTTTTGCATGTGTTTCAGCGATTTTTGACGTAAGAGGGTGAAAAACACTCGAAAGATACTTTCTTTTGGTAATGTTATTTTATATTGCCAAATAGGGTGCTTTCAATGCTTTTTACCATTTTGATTCCTAACACTCAAGTAAACACTCAAAAGACACGTTTCCTGTAATATCGTTTTGCTTCTTCATATAGGGATCTCCATGCATTTTGATGTTTTGCTACATAATATGAAAAAGGCTCAAAATAAAGGTTTCAGGTAATGTTGTTCTTTTTCTCTATATAGGGTGTTCTTCATGCGTTTTAGCATTTTGGTACTTAGGAAGCTCAAAAACACTAATAAAACTTGTTTCTCCTAATGTCTTTATATTTCCCCATATAGGATGCTTCGTATGTATTTTGACGTTTTGGTACATAACAAGGTAAAAAAAAAAAAAATAAAAACACGTTTTTAGTGATGTTTTGTTTCTCTATTAAGAGATATAGGATATATTCAATTTTCATTCCAGCGGTTTAGTGTTTGGTATCTAAGAGACTCAAAACACTGACACGTTTCTCGTAACGTTCTATCGTTTCCCCATACGGGGTGCTTTACATGCATTTTTAATATGATGTACGTAACAAACTCAAAAAGACTCAAAATACACGTTTTTGGTAAGGTTTTTCTATTTGGTAAGGTTATTCGTGTTTGTTGCACGTGTTTTAGCGTTTTGGTACGTAAAAAGTTTAAAACACTTAAAAGACATGCTTATTATTTTGCATTTCTATATAAGGTGCTTTCCATGCTATTTAGCATTTATGTGAAAAACACATAAAAACACATTTCTTACATTATTGTTAAATTTTCTCGTATAGCGAGCAAGCATTATGGTGTTTTGCTACCTGACAATGTGAAAAACATTCAAATTACACGATTTTGGTAATGTTTTTCTCTTTTTCCATAGAGTGTGCTACTCATTTATTTTAGCGTTTTGGTACCTAAGAGGCTAGGAAAAAAAAAAAAAACTTATAATACACGTTTTTTGTTATGTCCTTTCATTTCCTCATATAGGGTCTTTTTAATGCTTTGGTACCTAACAGGGTGTTTGCATGTATTTTGACGTTTTAGTTCGTAAGAACCTAAAAAAACACTCTAAAGACATGTTTTAGTAAAGTTGTTTTGTATTCCCCTATAGGGTGATTTCGTTGCTTCTTACTGATTTGGTGCCTAACACGCTCAAAAAATAACAAGAGACGTTTCTAGTGATTTCGTTTCGTTTCTTCATATAGGTTGCTTTGCTTGCATGTTGGCATTTTGGTAATTATCAATGTAAAAAAATACACGTTTTTGGTAAGGTTGTTCTTTTTCTTCAGAGGACTATTGAAGCTTTTTTACTGATTTGGTACTTAAGAAAGTAATAAAATAAAATAACATAACAAACGTTTCTCGTAATGTATTTTCAGTGTTTTTCACATTCTCAGTTACCAACACCCCAAATTCCATGCGAAAGTAGCTTTATGTGTGAAAAAAATGACTTTACCAGAAAAGTGACTTTTGAGGGTTTTTGAGCGTGTTAGGCAATAAAGCACTAAAAAGCAAAAAAATCACATTTCATGTGAATAAAACCAACTTTTGCCAAAAACTTCCCTTTAAGTGTTTTTTGAGCTCCTTACATACGGAAATGCTAAAACGCAGGCAAAACACCTTTTATGGAGAAACAGAATAACATTACCAAAAACGTATTTTCAGTGTTTTTGACCATGTTATCTATAAAAACGCAAAAGAACCTAATGTTTGGAAAACGAAAGGAAATTACGAGAAACGTGTATTATGAGTGTTTTTAAGTTCCTTAAGTACAAAAAAGCTACAACCCACAAATAACACTCTTTATTTAGAAAAAAAATAAATAAATAAAAAAAAAAAAAATTTGGAATATTTTTTTTTTTTTTGTTTATTCATCTTCATAGGTACCGAGATGCCAAAATTCTGTGAAATTTCAGGTCAATTATATGATAAAAGAATATTATCAAAAAAGTTAATTTTACCTTTTTTCGGACTTATATACCAAACCCTAAAGTGCATGCAAAGCCTCCTATATGAGGAAATTAAACGACCTTATCAGAAATCTGTCTTTTGAGTGTTGTTCAGCATATTAGGCATCAAAACGATAAATAATAAGAAACTCACTCTATATTGGAATCCAAAACAAAATTAATGAAAACGTTTCTTCTCAGTGTTTTATGTAAAAAAACGCTAAACCGGATGGAAACCAACCAATATAAAGAAATAGAAAAACATTACCAAAAAGGTATATTTTGAGTGTTTTTGAGCTTGTTACCTACAAAAAACGCGAAAATTCATGGAAAGCACTCTATAATAAGAAAAAAAAAATGGCATTGCAAGAAAAGTGTATAATGAGTGTTTTATAGTTCAAAAGAACCAAAAGGCAAAAAACGCAAAAAGTTTTTTACATTCCAAAATGTTGAAACTCTGGAATAACACTTTTAATTGAGAAACAGAACTATCTTACCAAATATGAGTATTTTGAGTGTTTTTCACATTCTTAGTTACGAAAATCTTAAATTACATGCGAAACTAGCTTTATGTGGGGAAAAAAAAATGACATTACCAGAAAAGTGTCTTTTGAGTGTTTTTGAGCGTGATATGCAACAAAACACTACATGGGAATAAAACCAACTTTTACCAAGAACTTGCCTTTAAGTGTTTTTTAACTCCTTACATAGCAAAACGCTAAAACGCATGCAAAACACCCTTTATGGAGAAACAAAATAAAATTTCCAAAAACATGAATTTTGAGTGTTTTTGATCATGTTACCTATAAAAACGCTTAAATACATGCAAAGAACCCTATGTTTGTAAAACGAAAGGACATTACGTAAATTGTGTATTATGAGTTTTTTTAAGTTCCTTTAAGTGAATTTTGAATGTTTTCGATCGTGTTACCTATAAAAACGCTTAAATACATGAAAAGAACCTTATATTTGTGGAACGAAAGGACATTACGAAAATTGTATATTATGAGTGTTTTTAAGTTCCTTAAGTACCAAAAAGCTGAAATCCACAAATAAGACTCTTTATAGAGAAAAAAAATAATAAAAAATAGCATTTTTTTTCTTCGTTATTCATCTCCTTAAGTACCAAGATGCCAAAATTCTGGCAAAATTCAGGGAAATTAGAAAAAAAAATCTTATAAAAAAAATAATTTTAGCTTTTTTTCCGGAGTTATATACCAAACCCTGAAGTGCATGCAAATCCACCTATATAGGGAAATTACACGACTTTACCAGAAACCTGTCTTTTAAGTGTTTTTTTTTAAGCAATTTCAACAATATTACTGAAAACGTGTCTTTTCAGAGATTTACGAAGAAAAACGCTAAAACGGATGGAAAGCAACCAATATTAAGAAATAGAATAACATTACCAAAAAGATAGATTTTGAATATTTTTGAGCTTGTTACCTACAAAAAATCCGAAAATGGATGGAAAACAAAATGACATTACGAAAAATGTGTATAATAAGTGTTTTTAGTTTCACAAGAACCATAAGGCAAAAAACGCAAAAACTCGTGTATAGAGAGAAGTTTCTTACATATCAAAATGCTGAAACTCTGGAATAACACATTTAATTGAGAAACAGATCTACCTTACCAAATGTGTGTATTTTGAGTGTTTTTCACATTCATAGTTACGAAAATCCCAAATTACACGCGAAACTAGCCTTATGTGGGAAAAAAAATGACTTTATCAGAAAAGTGTCTTTCGAGTGTTTTTGAGCGTGATATACAACAAAGCACTAAAAAGCGGAATAATCACATTACATAGGAATAAAACCAACTTTTTCGAAGAACTTGCCTTTAAGTGTTTTTTTTTACTCCTTACCAAAACGGTAAAACAAATGCAAAACACCCTGTATGGAGAAAACAAATAAAATTACCAAAAACATGAATTTTGAGTGTTTTTGATCATGTTACCTATAAAAACGCTTAAATACATGCAAAGAACCCTATGTTTGTGAAACGAAAGGACATTACGAAAATTGTGTATTATGAGATTTTTTTAAGTTCCTTTAAGTACCAAAAAGCTAAAACCCATAAATAACACTCTTTATAGAGAAAAAAAATAAATAAATGTCATTAAAAAAATATAAAAAGTTTGTGTTATTCATATTCATAGATACCGAGATGCCAAAATTCTGGCAAAATTCAGGGAAATTAGATAAAAAAAAACATTATCAAAATAAATCATTTTAGCTTTTATCCGGAGTTATATACCAAGCCCTAAAGTGCATGCAAAGCCATCTAGATGGGGAAATTACACGACTTTACAAGAAACCTGTCTTTTGAGTGTTTTTTTTTAGCAATTTCAACAATATTACTGAAAACGTGCCTTTTCAGAGATTTACTAAGAAAAACGCTAAAACGGATGTAAACCAACCAATATGAAGAAATAAAATAATATTTCCAAAAAGATATATTTTGAGTGTTTTTGAGCGTGTTACCTACAAAAAATGCGAAAATTGATGGAGAGCACTCTATATTGGGAAACAAAAGGACATTACGAGAAACGTTTATAATGAGTGTTTTATAGTTTAACAAGAACCACAAGGCAAAAAACGCAAAAAATCGTGTATAGAGAGAAGTTTCTTTCATACCAAATGCTGAAATGCATGAATAACACAATTAAAAAACAGAACTACCTTACCAAATGTGTGCATTTTGAGTGTTTTTCACATACTTAGTTACGAAAATCCCAAATTACATGTGAAATTAGCTTTATGTGGAAAAAGAAAATAACATTATCAGAAAAATGTCTTTTGAGTGTTTTTGAGCGTGATATGCATGGAAGCACTAAAAAGCAGAACAATCACATTATATGGGAATAAAACCAACTTTTACAAAGAAGTTGCCTTTAAGTGTTTTAACTCCTTACATACCAAAAAGCTAAAACGCTTGCAAAACACAATTTATGGAGAAAAAAAATAACATTACCAAAGACATGTATTTTGAGTGTTTTTGATCATGTTATATATAAAAACACTTAAATACATACAAAGAACATTATGTTTGGGAAACGAAAGGACATAACGAGAAACCTGTATTATGAGTGTTTTTAAGTTCCTTTTGTACCAAAAAGCTAAAACACACAAATAACAATCTTTATAGAGAAAAAAATAAAAAAAATAGATTTTTTTTTTGTTATTCATCTTCATGGCAAAATTCTTTGGGAATCCAAAACAAAATTACTGAAAACATGATTTTTCTGTGGTTTACGTAGAAAAACGCTAAAACGGATGCAAACCAACCAATATGAAGAAAAAGAATAACATTACGAAAAAGCTATATTTTTAGTGTTTTTGAGCTTCTTACCTACAAAAAACGCGAAAATTAATGGAAAGCACTCCCTATAGGGAAACAAAAGGACATTACGAGAAATGTGTATAATGAGTGTCTTATTAACTTGTGGTTCACAAGATTCACAAGTCAAAAAAAGAAAAAAACTCGTGTATATAAAGAAGTTTCTTAGATACCAAAATGCTGAAACTCATAAATAACAATCTTAATTGAGAAACAGAAGATCCTTACCAAATGTTTGTATTTTGAGTGTTTTTCACATTCTTAGCAAAACCCCAAATACCATGCGAAACTAGCTTTATGTGGGAAAAAAATGACATTACCAAAAGTGCCTTTTGAGTGTTTTTAAGCGAGTTAGGGAATAAAGCAGTAAAAAGCAGGGCAATCAAATTACATGGGAATAAAACCAACTTTTACCAAGAACTTGCCTCTAATGTTTTTGACACGCATTTAGTAAGGTTGTTCTGTTTCACAATTAAGAGTGTTATTCATGAGTTTCAGCATTTTGGTATCTAGGAGACTTCTCCATATACACGAGTTTTTGCGTTTTTTGCCTTGTGGTTCTTTTGAATAATAAAACATTAAATATACACCGTTCTCGCAATATTCCTTTGTTTCCCAGTATAGAGTGCTTTGTATCAATTTTCGCGTTTTTTTTTTTTTTTGTAGGTAAGAAGCTCAAAAAAACTCAAAATATACATTTTTGGTAAAGTTTTCCTACTTGAAATTGGTTGGTTTCCATCCGTTTTCGCGTTTTTCTACGTAAAAACTGAGAAGACACATTTTCAGTAATTTTGTTTTGGATTCACATATAGAGTGAGTTCCTTATTATTTATCGTTTCGGTGCCTAATATGCTGAAAAAACACTCAAAAGACAGATTTCTGGTAAGGTCGTTTAATTTCCTCATATGGGAGGCTTTGCATGTCTTTTGAGTGTTTTTGAGCGTGTTAGGCAATAAAGCCCTAAAAGGCATGGCAATCACATTATATGGAAATAAAACCGAATTTTACCAAGAACTTTCCTTTTAGTGTTTTTGACATCCTTACATACCAAAACGCTAAAATGCATGCAAAACACCTTTTCCATTACCAAAAACATGTATTTTGAGTGTTTTTTATCATGTTATCTTTAAAAAAGCTTAAAAACATGCAAATAACCTTATGTTTGGGACACGAAAGGACATTACGAGAAACGTGTATTATGAGTGTTTTTTAAGTTCCTTCAGTATCAAAATCTAAATTCCCCTATATGAGGAAATTAAACAACCTTACTAGAAATATGCCTTTGGAGTGTTTTTCAGCATGTTAGGCACCAAAACGATAAATAATAAGGAACTCACTCTATATGTGTATCCAAAACAAAATTACTGAAAACGTGTCTTCTCAGTGTTTTACGTAGAAAAACGCTAAAACGGATGGAAACCAACCAATATAAAAAAAAAATAGAAAAACATTACCAAAAAGGTATATTTTCAGTGTTTTTGAGCTTGTCACCTACAAAAAACGCGAAAATTGATGCAAAGTACTCTATATTAAGAAAAAAAAGGACATTGGAAGAAAAGTTTATAATGAGTGTTTTATAGTTGAAAAGAACTATAAGGCAAAAAATGCAGAAATTCTTGTATATGGAGAAGTTTCCTAGATACCAAAATCCTGAAACTCATGAATAACACTCTTAATTGAGAAACAGAACAACCTTACTAAATGTGTGTATCTTGAGTGCTTTTCACATTCTTAGTTACCAAAACCCCAAATTGCATGCAAAACCAGCTTGATATGAGAAAAAAAATGACATTACCATAAAAATGTGTTTTGAGTGTTTTTGAGCGTGATAGGCAATAAAGCACTAAAAACCAGGGCAATCACATTACATAGGAATAAAATCAATTTTTAACAAGAGTTTGCCTTTAAGTGTTTTTAAGTTCCTTACATACCAAAACGTTAAAATGCATGGAAAACACTCTTTTTTGGAGAAGCAGAATAACATTACCAACAACATGTGTTTTAAATGTTTTTGATCATGTTACCTATAAAAAACGCATAAATACATGCAAGGAACCCTATGTTTATGAAACGAAAGGACATAACGAGAAACGTTTATTATGTGTGTTTTTAAGTTCCTTAAGTACCAAAACGTTAAAACCCCAAAAATAACACTCTAAAGAAAAAAAAATAAAGAAAGAAAGAAAGAAAAAAATAGCAATTTTTTTTTTGTTATTGATGTTCATAGTTACCGAGATGATAAAATTCTGCCAAAATTCAGGGAAATTATGAAGTAAAAAGAACATTATTGAAAAAGTTAATTTTAGTTATGTATCAAACCCTAAAGTGTATCCAAAGCTATCTATATGGGGAAATTAAGCGACTTTACAAGAAACCTGTCTTGTGAGTGCTTTTCCGCATGTTAGGCACCAAAACGATAAATAATATGATAGTCACTCTATATGGATATCCAAAACAAAATTACTGAAAACGTGTATAGTTTAACGTAGAAAAGTTTAACGTAGAAAAACGCTAGAACGGATGGAAACAAACCAATATGAAGAAATAGAATAACATTATCAAAAAGGGGTTTTAAGCGTTTTTGAGATTGTTAAATAAAAAAAAACGCGAAAATGGATGCAAACCACTCTATATTAGAAAAAAAAAGGACATAACGAGAAACGTGTATAATGAGTGTTTCATAGTTTCACAAGAATCACAAGGCAAAAACGCAAAAACTCATGTGTGTGGAAAAGTTTCTAAGATACCAAAATGCTGAAACTCATGAACAACACTCTTAATTAAGAAAAAGAACAACCTTACTAAATGCGTGGATTTTGAGAGTTTTTCACATACTTAGTTACCAAAACCCCAAATTTTATGCGAAACGAGCTTTATGTAGTAAAAAAAAATGGCATTACCTGAAAAGTGACTTTTGAGGGTTTTTGAGCGTGTTAGGCAATAAAGCACTAAAAAGCAAAGGAATCATATTACATAGGAATAAAACCAACTTTTATCAAAAACTTGCCTTTGTGTTATTGAGCTCCTTACATACGGAAATACTAAAACGCAGGAAAACACCTTTTATGGAGAAACATAAGAACATTACCAAAAACGTATTTTCAGTGTTTTTGATCATGTTATCTATAAAAACGCTTAAATACACGCAAAGAACCTTATGTTTGGGAAAGGAAAGGACATTACGAGAAACTTGTATAATGAGTGTTTTTAAGTTTCTTAAGTACCAAAAAGCTAAAACCCACAAATAACACTCTTTATTTAGAAAAAAAAGTAAATAAATCAATAAAAAAAATTAGGATTTTTTTTTTATTCATCCTCATAGGTACCGAGATGTCAAAATTCTGAGAAATTTCAGGGCAATTATATGATAAAAGATTATTTAAAAAAAAAATAATTTTAGATTTTTTTTTTTGACTGTTATGTACCAAACCCTAAAGTCCATGCAATGTCCATGTCCAATGTCCATGTGAGGAAATTAAAAGATTTCACCAGAAATCTGTCTTTTGAGTGTTTTTCAGCATGTTAGGCAGTAAAACGATAAATAATAAGGAACTCACTCTATATGGGAAACCAAAACAAAATTACTGAAAAACGTGTCTTCCCAGTGTTTTACGTAGAAAAACGCTAAAACGGATGCAAACCAACCAATATCAAGAAGTAGAAAAACATTATTAAACAGGTATATTTTGAGTGTTTTTGAGCTTATTACCTACAAAACATCTCGAAAATTGATACAAAGCACTCTATATTGGGAAACAAAGGGACATTGCGAGAAAAATGTATAATGAATGTTTTATAGTTCAAAAGAACCACAAGGCAAAAAACGGAAAAACTCGTGTATATTGAGAAGTTTCCTAGATACGAAAATGCTGAAACTCATGAATAACACTCTTAATTAAAAAACAGAACAACCTTACTAAATGCATGTATTTTGAGTGCTTTTCACATTTTTAGTTCCCAGAAACCCAAATTGCATGCGAAACCAGCTTTATGTGCGAAAAAAAAATGACATTACCAGAAAAGATTTTTTTGAGTGTTTTTCAGCGTGATAGGCAATAAAGCACTAAAAAAGCAGGGGAATTACTTTACATGGGAATAAAATAAATTTTTACCAAGAACTTGCCTTTAAGTGTTTTGAGCTCCTTATACACCAAAACGCTAAAACGCATGCAAAACACACTTTATGGAGAAAGAGAATAACATTACCAAAAACATATTTTGAGTGTTTTTGATCATGTTACCAATAAAAACGCCTAAATACATGCAAAGAACCCTATTTTTGGGGAAATGAAAGGACATTACGAGAAACGTCTATTATGAGTGTTTTTAAGTTCATTAAGTACCAAAAAGCTAAAAACCACAAATGACACTCTTAATTCAGAAAAAATAAATAAATAAAAAAAAATACGATGTTTTTTTTCTTTCTTATTCATCTTTACAGGTACTGAAAAATAAAATTACTAAAAAAGTGTCTTATTAGTGTTTTTGAGCGTGTTTGGTAATACAGCAATGAAAAGCAGGGCAATCACATTACATGGAAATAAAACCAACTTTTACCAAGTCTTGCCTTTAAGTGTTTTTGAGCTCCTTACAAACCAAAACGCTGTTTTAAAACCCATGCAAAACATCCTTTATGGAGAAACAGAGTAACATTTTCAAAAACATGTATTTTGAGTGTTTTTAAGCTTGTTACCAATAAAAACGCTTAAATACATGCAAAGAACCCTATGTTTGGGAATGAAAGGACATTACGATGAATGTATATTATGAGTGTTTATAAGTTCCTTAAGTACCAAAAAGCTAAAACCCACAAATAACACTCTTTATAGAGAAAAAATAAATAAATAAATAAAAAATGGCAATTTTTTTTTGTTATTAATCTTCATAGGTACCGAGATGCCAAAATTCTGGCAAAATTCTCGAAAATTATGTGAAAAAAGAAATTTATGAAAAAAGTTAATTTTAGCTTTTTTTCGAACTGTTATGTACCAAACCCTAAAGTGTTTGGAAAGCCACCTATATGGGAAAATTAAACGACTTTAAAAGAAACCTATCTTTTGAGTGTTTTTCAGCATGTTAGGCACCAAAACGATAAATAACATGGAAGTCACTCTATATGGGAATCCAAAACAAAATTACTGAAAACTTGTCTTTTCAGTGTTTTACGTAGAAAAACGCTTAAACGGATGGAAACCAACCAATATGAAGAAATAGAATAACATTACCAAAAAGGTATATTTTGAGTGTTTTTGATCATGTTACCTATAAAAACGCTTAAATATATGCAAAGAACCTTATCTTTGGGAAACAAAAAGGACATTACGAGAAACGTGTATTATGAGTGTTTTTACGTTCCTTAAGTACCAAAAAGCTTAAGCCCAGAAATAACACTCTTTATAGAGAAAAAAAAAAAAATAAATAAATAAATAAATAGCATTTTTTTTTGTTATTGATCTTCATAGGTAACGAGATGCCAAAATTCTGGCAAAATTCAGGGAAATTATGTTAAAAAAGAATATGAAAAAAGTTAATTTTAGCTTTTTTTCAGACTGTTATGTACCAAACCCTAAAGTGCATGTAAAGATACCTATATGAGGAAATTAAACGACTTTACCAGAAACCTGTCTCATGCGTGTTTTTCAGTATGTTAGGCACCAAAACAATAAATAATATGGAAGTCACTCTGTATGGAAATACAAAACAAAATGACAGAAAACGTGTCTTTTCAGTGTTTAACGTAAAAGGAATGCAAATTGGCCAATATCATGAAATAGAATACCATTACCAAAAATGTATTTTTTGAGTGTTTTGAGCGAAAATGGATGCAAATCTCTCCATTTTGGGAAACAAAAGGACATTATGAGAAACGTGTATAATGTGTGTTTTATAGTTTCACAAGAACCACAAGGCAAAAAACGCAAAAACTCGTATATGTGGAGAAGTTTCTGAGATACCAAAATACTGAAACTCAAGAAGAACACTCTTAATTCAGAAACAGAATAACCTTACCAAAGGTGTGTATTTTGAGTGTTTTTCACATTCTTAATTACCAAAACCCGAAATTACATGCGAAAATAGCTTTATGTGGGAAATTAATGACATTACGAGAAAAAGTGTCTTTTGAGTGTTTTTGAGCGTGTTAGGCAATAAATAACCTAAAAGTTACTCTATATGGGAATCCAAAACAAAATGACTGAAAACGTGTGTTTTCGGTGTTTTACGTAGAAAAACGCTAAAACGGATGCAAACCAACCTATATGAAGAAATAAAATAACACAACCAAGAAGGTATATTTTGAGTGTTTTTCAGCTTGTTTCCTACAAAAAAACGCAAAAATTGATGCAAATCACTCCCTATTGGGAAACAAAAGGACATTACGAGAAACGTGTATAATGAGTATCTTATTCTTTTGGGGCAAAAGAACTTGTGGTTCACAAGAACCAAAAGCCAAAAAATGCAAAAACTCGTGTATATAAA
This sequence comes from Scylla paramamosain, assembly GCF_035594125.1. Taxonomy (NCBI): domain Eukaryota; kingdom Metazoa; phylum Arthropoda; class Malacostraca; order Decapoda; family Portunidae; genus Scylla; species Scylla paramamosain. Next base: position 10,699,779 of record NC_087162.1, on the reverse strand, counting down.
GAAGTTTCTTACATACCAAAATGCTGAAACTCATGAATAACAATCTTAATTGAGAAACAGAAAAGCCTTACCATATGCGTGTATTTTGAGTGTTTTTCACATTCTTAGCAAAACCCCAAATAGCATGCGAAACTAGCTTTATGTGGAAAAAAATGACATTACCAGAAGTGTCTTTTCAGTGTTTTTGAGCGTGTTAGGCAATAAAGCACTAAAAAGCAGGGCAATCACATTACATGGGAATAAAAGCAACTTTTACCAAGAACTTGCCTTGAAGTGTTTTTCACCTTCTTACATACCAAAACGCTAAAACGCATGCAAAACACTCCTTTAAGGGGAAGAAGAGTAACATTACCAACAATATGTGTTTGAAGTGGTTTTTTATCATGTTACCTATAAAAACGCTTATATACATGCAAAGAACTTATGTTTATGAAACGAAAGAACATAACGAGAAACGTGTATTATGGGCGTTATTAAGTTCCTTAAGTATCAAAACGTTAAAACCCACAAATAAAACTCTTTATGAAGAAAAATGAATAAATATATAAATAGAAAAATATAATTTTTTTGTTATTGATATTCATAGCTATAAAGATGAGAAAATTCTGCCAAAATTAAGGAAAATTATGTGGAAAAAAGAACATTGTCGAAAAAGTTAAGTTATGTACCAAACCCTAAAGTGTATGCAAATTAATTAAAGTGTATGGGGAAATTAAATGACTGTACAAGAAACCTGTGTTTTGAGTGTTTTTCTGCATATTAGGCAGCAAAACGATTAATAATATGAGTCACTCTATATGAAAATCAAAAACAAAATAATTGAAAACATATCTTTTCAATGTTTTACGTAGAAAAACGCTAAAACGGAGGGAAACCAACCAATATGAAGAAAGAATAACATTACCAAAAAGGTATATTTTCAGTGTTTTTGAGCTTGTTACATAAAAAAAAATGCGAAAATGGATGCAAAGCACTCTATATTAGGAAAAAAATAAAGGACACAACGAGAAACGTGTATGATAAGTGTTTCATAGTTTCATAAGAATCACAAGGCAAAAAACGCAAAAACTCGTGTGTATGGAAAAGTTTCTAAGATAAAAAAAAAATGCTGAAAACCAAGAATAACACTCTTAATTGAGAAACAGAATAATCTTACTAAATGCATATATTATGAGTGTTTTTCACATTCTTATTTACCAAAACCCCAAATTCCATGCAAAATTAGCTTTATGTGTGTAAAAAATTACATTATCAGAAAAGTGTCTTTTAAAGGTTTTTGAGCGTGTTAGGATATAAAGCACTAAAAAGCAAGGCAATCACATTACATGGTAATAAAACCAACTTTTACCAAGATTTTGCTTTTAAGTGTTTTTAAGCTCCTAACATACCAAAACGCTAAAACGCATACAAAACACCTTTTATGGAGAAACAGAATAACATTACCAAAAACATGTATTTTGAGAGTTTTTGCCTTAAGTACTAAAACGTTAAAACACACAAATAACACTCTTTATAGAGAAAAAAAATAGAAAAAAATAGAAAAAAAAATAGCATTTATTTATTTATTTTTTTGGTATTGATTTTCATATGTACCAAGATGCCAAAATTCCTCCAAAATTCAGGGAGTTTATGTGGAAAAAAGAACATTATGAAAAAAGTTAATTATAGCTTTTTTTCGGATTTTTATATTCCAAACCCTAAAGTGCATGCCACGTATATAATGAAGTTAAACGACTTTACCAGAAATCTGTCGTTTCAGTGTTTTTCAGCATGTTAGGCACCAAAACGATAAATAATATGGAAGTCAGTCAATATATAAATCCAAAACAAAATTACTGAAAACGTGTCTTTTCAGTGTTTTACGTAGAAAAACGCTAAAATATAAGGAAACCAACAAATATGAAGAAATAGAATAACATTCCCATAACGTGTTTTGAGCTTTTTACCTACAAAAAACGCGAAAATGGATGGAAAGCACTCTATATTGGGAAGCAAAAGGACATTACGAGAAACGTGTATAATGAGTGTTTTATAGTTTAACAAGAACCACAAGGCAAACAATGCAAAAACTCGTGTATATAGAGAAGTTTCTTACATACCAAAATGCTAAAACTCATGAATAACACTTTTAATTAATTAATTAATTAATTAACCTTACCAAATGTGTGTATTTTGAGTGTTTTTCACATTCTTAGGAAAATCCCAAATTACATGCGAAAATAGCTTTATGTGGGAAAAAAATGACATTACCAGAAAAGTGTGTTTTGAGTGTTTTTGAACATTATATGCAACAAAGCACTAAAAAGCAGAGCAATCACATTACATTGGAATAAAACCAAATTTTACGAAGATTTTGCTTTTAAGTGTTTTTTTTTTAACTCCTTACATACCAAAACGCTAAAAGGCTTGCAAAACACCCTTTATGAAGATACAGAATAACATTACCAAAAACATGTATTTTGAGTGTTTTTGAAAACGCTTAAATACATGAAAAGAACCCTATGTTTGTGAAACGAAAGCACATTACGAAAATCGTGTATTATAAGTATTTTTTTTAAGTTCCTTAAGTACCAAAATGCTAAAACCCACAAATAACACTCTTTATAGAGAAAAAAAAATAATTAAATTCTTTTTTTTTTTTGTTATTCGTCTTCATTGGTACCGAGATGCCAAATTTCTTAGAAAATTAGGGGAAATTATGTGAAAAAAAAACATTATAAAAAAATAATTTTAGCTTTTTCCGGAGTTATTTACGAAACCCTGAAGTGCATGGAAAGCAACCTATATGGGGAAATTACACGACTGTATAAAAACCTGTCTTTGGGTGTTTTCAGCAATTTCAACAATATTACTGAAAACGTGTCTTTTCAGTGATTTACGTAGAACGCTAAAACTGATGCAAACCAACCAATATGAAGAAATAGAATAACATTACCAGAAAGTTGACTGTTTTTGAGCTTGTTACCTACAAAAAACGCAAAAATGAATGCAAAGCACTCTATATTGGGAAACAATGGGAAACTTGTATAATGAATGTTTTGATAGTTTTCAAGAACCATAAGGCAAAAAACGCAAAAACTCGTGTATACGGAGTTTCTTAGATACCAAAATGCTGGAACTCATGAATTACAGTTTTAATTAAGAAACAGAACAACCTTACGAAATGAGTGTATTTTGAGTGTTTTTTCACATTGTTACTTACCAAAACTCCAAATTACATGCGAAACTAGCTTTATGTGGAAGAAAAATGAAATTACTAAAAAAGTGTCTTATTAGTGTTTTTGAGCGTGTTAGGTAATACAGCACTGAAAAGCAGGGCAATCATATTACATGGAAATAAAACCAACTTTTACCAAGAACTTGCCTTTAAGTGTTTTTGAGCTCCTTACAAACCAAAACGCTAAAACCCATGCAAAACACCCTTTATGGAGAAACAGAATAACATTTTCAAAAACATGTATTTTGAGTGTTTTTGAGCTTGTTACCAATAAAAACGCTTAAATACATGCAAAGAACCCTATGTTTGGGAATGAAAGGACATTACGATGAATGCGTATTATGAGTGTTTATAAGTTCCTTAAGTACCAAAAAGCTAAAACCCACAAATAACACTCTTTATAGAGAAAAGAAAATAAATAAATAAATAAAAAAATGGCAATTTTTTTTTTGTTATTAATCTTCATAGGTACCGAGATGCCAAAATTCTGGCAAAATTCTCGAAAATTATGTGAAAAAAGAAACTTTTGAAAAAAGTTAATTTTAGCTTTTTTTCGAACTGTTATGTACCAAACCCTAAAGTCTATGGAAATCCACCTATATGGAAAAATTAAACGACTTTAAAAGAAACCTGTCTTTTGAGTGTTTTTCAGAATGTTAGGCACCAAAACGATAAATAACATGGAAGTCACTCTATATGGGAATCCAAAACAAAATTACTGAAAACTTGTCTTTTCAGTGTTTTACGTAGAAACACGTTTTTGGTAAGTTTGTTCTTTTTCTTCAGAGCACTATTGAAGCTTTTTACTGATTTGGTACTTAAGAAAGTAATAAAAAGGAAAAAAAAACATAACAAATGTTTCTCGTAATGTCCTTTTTATTTCCATATGCAGGGTGATTTTTTTGATGACAGGCGATTTTGTACATAATAAGCTCAAAAAAAAAAAAAAAAATACACGTTTTTGGTAAAATTATTCTGTTTCTCTATATATGGTATTTTCATACATTTTTAAAGTCGTTTCATATATCTATATATGGGTCTTGGTATGAATTTTGGATTTTTGGTAACTAACAATGTCAGAACACTCAAAATGCACGTTTTTTGGCAATATTGTTCTGTTTCTCCATATAGAGTGTTTTACATGCGTTTTACGCTTTGGGTACTAAAAAGGTCAAAAACATTCATAATACACGTTTCTCGTAATGTCTTTTGATTTTTACCATATAAGATATTTCCGATTCATTTAGGCGTTTTTTTACGTAACTTATAAAACACTTAAAAAACACACAAAATACTTGTTTTGTATGCGTTTTAGAGGTTTGATATGTAAGGAGCTTAAAAACACTTAAAGGCAAGTTATTGGTAAAAGTTGGTTTTATTCCCATGTAATGTGATTGCCCTGCTTTTTAGTACTTTATTGCCTAACACGCTCAAAAACACTCAACAGACAATTTTCTGGTACTATTTTTTATCACACATAAAGCTAGTTTCGCATGCAATTTGGAGTTTTGGTAAGTAAGAATGTGAAAAAAGATTCAAAATACACGCATTTGGTAAGGTTGTTCTGTTTCTCAATTAAGAGTGTTATTCATGAATTTCAGCATTTTGGTATCTAAGAAACATCTCCATATACACGAGTTTTTGCGTGTTTTGCCTTGTGGTTCTTGTGAAACTATAAAACACTCATTATACACGTTTCTCGTAATGTCCTTTTCTTTCCCAATATAGAGTGCTTTGCAACTATTTTCGCGTTATCTGTAGGTAACAAGCTCAAAAACACTCAAAATATAACTTTTACTAATATTATTCTATTTCTTCATATTGGTTGCTTTGCATCCGTATTAACGTTTTTCTAAGTAAAACACTAAAAAAGATACGCTTTCAGTAATTTTGTTTTGGATTCCCATATAGAGAGTCACTTCCATATTATTAATCGTTTTGGTGCCTAACTTGCTGAAAAAAAAAACTCAAATGAAAGGTGTCTGGTAAAGTGGTTTAATTTCCCCATACACTTTAGGTTTTGGTACATAAGAGTCCGAAAAAAAAGCTAAAATTATCTTTTTTCATAATGCTATTTTTTCACATAATTTCCCTTAATTTTGCCAGAATTTTGGAATCTCGGTACCTATGAAGATGAATAACAAAAAAAAAAAATCCTCGTTTTTGTTTATTTTCTCTATAAAGAGTGTTATTTGTGGGTTTTAACTCTTTTGGTACTGATGGAACTTAAAAACATTCATAATACACGTTACTCGTAATGTCCTTTCGTTTCCCAAACATAGAGTCCTTGGCATGTATTTAAGCGTTTTTATACGTAACACATCAAAAACACTGAAAATTTATGTTTTTCGGAATGTTATTTTGTTTTTCCATAAAGGGAGTTTTGCATGCATTTTAGCGTTTTGGTTATGTAAGGAGATCAAAAACACTTAAGGACAAGTTCTTTGTAAATGTTGGTTTTATTCCCATGTAATGTCATTCCCCTGCTTTTTTTGTGCTTTATTGCCTAACACGCTCAAAAACACTCAAAAGACACTTTATCTGGTAATGTCATTCATTTCCCACATAAAGCTAGTTTCGCATGTAATTTCGGGTTTTGGTAACTAAGAATGTGAAAAACACTCAAAATACACGCATTTGGTAAGGTTATTCTGTTTCTGAATTAAGAGTGTTCTTCTTGAGTTTCAGTATTTTGGTATCTCAGAAACTTCTCCATATATACGAGTTTTTGCGTTTTTTGCCTTGTGGTTCTTGTGAAACTATAAAACACACATTATACACGTTTCTCATAATGTCCTTTTGTTTCCCAATATGGAGAGATTTGCATCCATTTTCGCTCAAAAACACTCAAAAATACATTTTTGGTAATGTTATTCTATTTCATGATATTGGCCAATTTGCATTCATTTTACCGTTTTTCTACGTAAAACACTGAAAAGACACGTTTTTAGTCATTTTGTTTTTGTATTTCCATACAGAGTGACTTCCATATTATTTATTGTTTTTGTGCCTAACATACTGAAAAACACGCATAAGACAGGTTTCTGGTAAAGTCGTTTAATTTCCTCATATAGGTGGCTCTACATGCACTTTAGGGTTTGGTACATAACAGTCTGAAAAAAGCTAAAATTAACTTTTTTTATATTCTTTTTTAACATAATTTCCCTGAATTTTGCCAGAATTTTGGCATCTCGTTACCTATGAAGATCAATAACAAAAAAAAAATGCTATTTTTTCATTTATTTATTTTTATTTTTTTTTCTCTATAAAGAGTGTTATTTCTGGGCTTAAGGTTTTTGGTAATTAAGGAACGTAAAAACACTTATAATACACGTTTCTCGTAATGTCCTTTTGTTTCCCAAAGATAAGGTTCTTTGCATGTTTTTAAGCGTTTTTATAGGTAACATGATCAAAAACACTCAAAATATACCTTTTTGGTAATGTTATTCTATTTCTTCATATTGGTTGGTTTCCATCCGTTTTAGCGTTTTTCTACGTAAAACACTGAAAAGACAAGTTTTTAGTAATTTTGTTTTGGATTCCCATATAGAGTGACTTCCATGTTATTTATCGTTTTGGTGCCTAACATGCTGAAAAACACTCAAAAGACAAGTTTCTTTTAAACTCGTTTAATTTTCCCATATATGTGGCTTTCCACATATATGTTTGTACCAAACAAAAAAATTCAGGGAAATTATGTTAAAAAAGAATATAAAAAAAGTTAATTTTAGCTTTTTTTCAGACTGTTATGTACCAAACCCTAAAGTGCATGTAGAGCCACCTATATGAGGAAATTAAACGACTTTACCAGAAACCTGTCTTATGCGTGTTTCTCAGTATGTTAGGCACAAAAACAATAAATAATATGGAAGTCACTCTGTATGGAAATTCTAAAACAAAATGACTAAAAACGTGTCTTTTCAGTGTTTTACGTAGAAAAACGGTAAAATGAATGCAAATTGGCCAATATCATGAAATAGAATAACATTACCAAAAATGTATTTTTGAGTGTTTTTGAGCGAAAATGGATGCAAATCTCTCCATATTGGGAAACAAAAGGACATTATGAGAAACGTGTATAATGTGTGTTTTATAGTTTCACAAGAACCACAAGGCAAAAAACGCAAAAACTCGTATATATGGAGAAGTTTCTGAGATACCAAAATACTGAAACTCAAGAAGAACACTCTTAATTCAGAAACAGAATAACCTTACCAAATGCGTGTATTTTGAGTGTTTTTCACATTCTTAGTTACCAAAACCCGAAATTACATGCGAAACTAGCTTTATGTGGGAAATGAATGACATTACCAGATAAAGTGTCTTTTGAGTGTTTTTGAGCGTGTTAGGCAATAAAGCACAAAAAAGCAGGGGAATGACATTACATGGGAATAAAACCAACATTTACAAAGAACTTGTCCTTAAGTGTTTTTGATCTCCTTACATAACCAAAACGCTAAAATGCATGCAAAACTCCCTTTATTGAAAAACAAAATAACATTCCGAAAAACATAAATTTTCAGTGTTTTTGATGTGTTACGTATAAAAACGCTTAAATACATGCCAAGGACTCTATGTTTGGGAAACGAAAGGACATTACGAGTAACGTGTATTATGAATGTTTTTAAGTTCCATCAGTACCAAAAGAGTTAAAACCCACAAATAACACTCTTTATAGAGAAAATAAACAAAAACGAGGATTTTTTTTTGTTATTCATCTTCATAGGTACCGAGATGCCAAAATTCTGAGAAAATTAAGGGAAATTATGTGAAAAAATAGCATTATGAAAAAAGATAATTTTAGCTTTTTTTTTTTCGGACTCTTATGTACCAAAACCTAAAGTGTATGGGGAAATTAAACCACTTTACCAGACACCTTTCATTTGAGTTTTTTTTTTTTTTCAGCAAGTTAGGCACCAAAACGATAAATAATATGGAAGTGACTCTATATGGGAATCCAAAACAAAATTACTGAAAGCGTATCTTTTTAGTGTTTTACTTAGAAAAACGTTAATACGGATGCAAAGCAACCAATATGAAGAAATAGAATAATATTAGTAAAAGTTATATTTTGAGTGTTTTTGAGCTTGTTACCTACAGAAAACGCGAAAATAGTTGCAAAGCACTCTATATTGGGAAAGAAAAGGACATTACGAGAAACGTGTATAATGAGTGTTTTATAGTTTCACAAGAACCACAAGGCAAAACACGCAAAAACTCGTGTATATGGAGATGTTTCTTAGATACCAAAATGCTGAAATTCATGAATAACACTCTTAATTGAGAAACAGAACAACCTTACCAAATGCGTGTATTTTGAATCTTTTTTCACATTCTTACTTACCAAAACCCTAAATTGCATGCGAAACTAGCTTTATGTGTGATAAAAAATAGTACCAGAAAATTGTCTGTTGAGTGTTTTTGAGCGTGTTAGGCAATAAAGTACTAAAAAGCAGGGCAATCACATTACATGGGAATAAAACCAACTTTTACCAATAACTTGCCTTTAAGTGTTTTTAAGCTCCTTACATATCAAACCTCTAAAACGCATACAAAACAAGTATTTTGTGTGTTTTTTAAGTGTTTTATAAGTTACGTAAAAAAACGCCTAAATGAATCGGAAATATCTTATATGGCAAAAATCAAAAGACATTACGAGAAACGTGTATTATGAATGTTTTTGACCTTTTTAGTACCCAAAGCGTAAAACGCATGTAAAACACTCTATATGGAGAAACAGAACAATATTGCCATAAAACGTGCATTTTAATTGTTCTGACATTGTTAGTTACCAAAAATCCAATATTCATACCAAGACCCATATGTAGATATATGAAACGACTTTAAAAATGTATGAAAATACCATATATAGAGAAACAGAATAATTTTACCAAAAACGTGTATTTTTTTTTTTTGAGCTTATTATGTACAAAATCGCCTGTCATCAAACAAATCACCCTGCATATGGAAATAAAAAGGACATTACGAGAAACATTTGTTATGTTTTTTTTTTCTTTTTATTACTTTCTTAAGTACCAAATCAGTAAAAAGCTTCAATAGTGCTCTGAAGAAAAAGAACAAACTTACCAAAAACGTGTTTCTACGTAAAACACAGAAAAGACAAGTTTTCAGTAATTTTGTTTTGGATTCCCATATAGAGTGACTTCCATGTTATTTATCGTTTTGGTGCCTAACATTCTGAAAAAACACTCAAAAGACAGGTTTCTTTTAAAGTCGTTTAATTTTTCCATATAGGTGGCTTTCCATACACTTTAGGGTTTGGTACATAACAGTTCGAAAAAAAGCTAAAATTAACTTTTTTTAAAAGTTTCTTTTTTCACATAATTTTCGAGAATTTTGCCAGAATTTTGGCATCTCGGTACCTATGAAGATTAATAACAAAAAAAAAAAAAATTGCCATTTTTTTATTTATTTATTTATTTTCTTTTCTCTATAAAGAGTGTTATTTGTGGGTTTTAGCTTTTTGGTACTTAAGGAACTTATAAACACTCATAATACACATTCATCGTAATGTCCTTTCATTCCCAAACATAGGGTTCTTTGCATGTATTTAAGCGTTTTTATTGGTAACAAGCTCAAAAACACTCAAAATACATGTTTTTGAAAATGTTATTCTGTTTCTCCATAAAGGGTGTTTTGCATGGGTTTTAGCGTTTTGGTTTGTAAGGAGCTCACAAACACTTAAAGGCAAGTTCTTGGTAAAAGTTGGTTTTATTTCCATGTAATGTGATTGCCCTGCTTTTCAGTGCTGTATTACCTAACACGCTCAAAAACACTAATAAGACACTTTTTTAGTAATTTCATTTTTCTTCCACATAAAGCTAGTTTCGCATGTAATTTGGGGTTTTGGTAAGTAACAATGTGAAAAAACACTCAAAATACACTCATTTCGTAAGGCTGTTCTGTTTCTTAATTAAAACTGTAATTCATGAGTTCCAGCATTTTGGTATCTATGAAACTCCGTATACACGAGTTTTTGCGTTTTTTGCCTTATGGTTCTTGAAAACTATTAAAACATTCATTATACAAGTTTCCCATTGTTTCCCAATATAGAGTGCTTTGCATTCATTTTTGCGTTTTTTGTAGGTAACAAGCTCAAAAACAGTCAACTTTCTGGTAATGTTATTCTATTTCTTCATATTGGTTGGTTTGCATCAGTTTTAGCGTTCTACGTAAATCACTGAAAAGACACGTTTTCAGTAATATTGTTGAAATTGCTGAAAACACCCAAAGACAGGTTTTTATACAGTCGTGTAATTTCCCCATATAGGTTGCTTTCCATGCACTTCAGGGTTTCGTAAATAACTCCGGAAAAAGCTAAAATTATTTTTTTATAATGTTTTTTTTTCACATAATTTCCCCTAATTTTCTAAGAATTTTGGCATCTCGGTACCTATGAAGACGAATAACAAAAAAAAAAAAAAAGAATTTAATTATTTTTTTTTCTCTATAAAGAGTGTTATTTGTGGGTTTTAGCATTTTGGTACTTAAGGAACTTAAAAAAAATACTCATAATACACGATTTTTGTAATGTGCTTTCGTTTCACAAACATAGGGTTCTTTTCATGTATTTAAGCTTTTTTATAGGTAATATGATCAAAAACACTCAAAATACATGTTTTTGGTAATGTTATTCTGTATCTTCATAAAGGGTGTTTTGCAAACCTTTTAGCGTTTTGGTATGTAAGGAGTTAAAAAAAAAAAAAACACTTAAAAGCAAGTTCTTCGTAAAATTTGGTTTTATTCCAATGTAATGTGATTGCTCTGCTTTTTAGTGCTTTGTTGCATATAATGCTCAAAAACACTCAAAACACACTTTTCTGGTAATGTCATTTTTTTCCCACATAAAGCTAGTTTCGCATGTAATTTGGGATTTTCGTAACTAAGAATGTGAAAAACACTGAAAATACACACATTTGGGAAGGTTAATTAATTAATTAATTAATTAAAAGTGTTATTCATGAGTTTTAGCATTTTGGTATGTAAGAAACTTCTCTATATACACGAGTTTTTGCATTGTTTGCCTTGTGGTTCTTGTTAAACTATAAAACACTTATTATACACGTTTCTTGTAATGTCTTTTTGCTTCCCAATATAGAGTGCTTTCCATCCATTTTCGCGTTTTTTGTAGGTAAAAAGCTCAAAACACGTTATGGGAATTTTATTCTATTTCTTCATATTTGTTGGTTTCCTTATATTTTAGCGTTTTTCTACGTAAAACACTGAAAAGACACGTTTTCAGTAATTTTGTTTTGGATTTATATATTGACTGACTTCCATATTATTTATCGTTTTGGTGCCTAACATGCTGAAAAACACTGAAAAGACAGATTGCTGGTAAAGTCGTTTAACTTCATTATATAGGTGGCATGCACTTTAGGGTTTGGAATATAAAAATCCGAAAAAAAGCTATAATTAACTTTTTTCATAATGTTCTTTTTTTCCACATAAACTCCCTCAATTTTGGAGGAATTTTGGCATCTTGGTACATATGAAAATCAATACCAAAAAAATAAATAAATAAATGTTATTTTTTTCTATTTTTTTCTATTTTTTTTCTCTATAAAGAGTGTTATTTGTGTGTTTTAACGTTTTAGTACTTAAGGCAAAAACTCTCAAAATACATGTTTTTGGTAATGTTATTCTGTTTCTCCATAAAAGGTGTTTTGTATGCGTTTTAGCGTTTTGGTATGTTAGGAGCTTAAAAACACTTAAAAGCAAAATCTTGGTAAAAGTTGGTTTTATTCCCATGTAATGTGATTGCCTTGCTTTTTAGTGCTTTATATCCTAACACGCTCAAAAACCTTTAAAAGACACTTTTCTGATAATGTAATTTTTTACACACATAAAGCTAATTTTGCATGGAATTTGGGGTTTTGGTAAATAAGAATGTGAAAAACACTCATAATACATGCATTTAGTAAGATTATTCTGTTTCTCAATTAAGAGTGTTATTCTTGGTTTTCAGCATTTTTTTTTTTTATCTTAGAAACTTTTCCATACACACGAGTTTTTGCGTTTTTTGCCTTGTGATTCTTATGAAACTATGAAACACTTATCATACACGTTTCTCGTTGTGTCCTTTATTTTTTTCCTAATATAGAGTGCTTTGCATCCATTTTCGCATTTTTTTTATGTAACAAGCTCAAAAACACTGAAAATATACCTTTTTGGTAATGTTATTCTTTCTTCATATTGGTTGGTTTCCCTCCGTTTTAGCGTTTTTCTACGTAAAATATTGAAAAGATATGTTTTCAATTATTTTTGTTTTTGATTTTCATATAGAGTGACTCATATTATTAATAGTTTTGCTGCCTAACATGCAGAAAAACACTCAAAACACAGGTTTCTTGTAAAGTCATTTAATTTCCCCATACACTTTAATTAATTTGCATACACTTTAGGGTTTGGTACATAACTCCGAAAAAAAAAACTAAAATTAACTTTTTCGACAATGTTCTTTTTTCCACATAATTTTCCTTAATTTTGGCAGAATTTTCTCATCTTTATAGCTATGAATATCAATAACAAAAAAAAATGCTATTTTTCTATTTATATATTTATTAATTTTTCTTCATAAAGAGTTTTATTTGTGGGTTTTAACGTTTTGATACTTAAGGAACTTAATAACACCCATAATACACGGTTCTCGTTATGTTCTTTCGTTTCATAAACATAAGTTCTTTGCATGTATATAAGCGTTTTTATAGGTAACATGATAAAAAACCACTTCAAACACATATTGTTGGTAATGTTACTCTTCTTCCCCTTAAAGGAGTGTTTTGCATGCGTTTTAACGTTTTGGTATGTAAGAAGGTGAAAAACACTTCAAGGCAAGTTCTTGGTAAAAGTTGCTTTTATTCCCATGTAATGTGATTGCCCTGCTTTTTAGTGCTTTATTGCCTAACACGCTCAAAAACACTGAAAAGACACTTCTGGTAATGTCATTTTTTTCCACATAAAGCTAGTTTCGCATGCTATTTGGGGTCTTGCTAAGAATGTGAAAAACACTCAAAATACACGCATATGGTAAGGCTTTTCTGTTTCTCAATTAAGATTGTTATTCATGAGTTTCAGCATTTTGGTATGTAAGAAACTTCTTTATATACACGAGTTTTTGCATTTTTTGGCTTTTGGTTCTTGTGAACCACAAGTTCTTTTGCCCCAAAAGAATAAGATACTCATTATACACGTTTCTCGTAATGTCCTTTTGTTTCCCAATAGGGAGTGATTTGCATCAATTTTTGCGTTTTTTGTAGGAAACAAGCTGAAAAACACTCAAAATATACCTTCTTGGTTGTGTTATTTTATTTCTTCATATAGGTTGGTTTGCATCCGTTTTAGCGTTTTTCTACGTAAAACACCGAAAACACACGTTTTCAGTCATTTTGTTTTGTATTCCCATATAGAGTAACTTTTAGGTTATTTATTGCCTAACACGCTCAAAAACACTCAAAAGACACTTTTTCTCGTAATGTCATTAATTTCCCACATAAAGCTATTTTCGCATGTAATTTCGGGTTTTGGTAATTAAGAATGTGAAAAACACTCAAAATACACGCCTTTGGTAAGGTTATTCTGTTTCTGAATTAAGAGTGTTCTTCTTGAGTTTCAGTATTTTGGTATCTCAGAAACTTCTCCACATATACGAGTTTTTGCGTTTTTTGCCTTGTGGTTCTTGTGAAACTATAAAACACACATTATACACGTTTCTCATAATGTGCTTTTGTTTCCCAAAATGGAGAGATTTGCATCCATTTTCGCTCAAAAACACTCAAAAAATACATTTTTGGTAATGGTATTCTATTTCATGATATTGGCCAATTTGCATTCCTTTTACGTTAAACACTGAAAAGACACGTTTTCTGTCATTTTGTTTTGTATTTCCATACAGAGTGACTTCCATATTATTTATTGTTTTGGTGCCTAACATACTGAAAAACACGCATGAGACAGGTTTCTGGTAAAGTCGTTTAATTTCCTCATATAGGTATCTTTACATGCACTTTAGGGTTTGGTACATAACAGTCTGAAAAAAAGCTAAAATTAACTTTTTTCATATTCTTTTTTAACATAATTTCCTTGAATTTTGCCAGAATTTTGGCATCTCGTTACCTATGAAGATCAATAACAAAAAAAAAAATGCTATTTTTTTATTTATTTATTTATTTTTTCTCTATAAAGAGTGTTATTTCTGGGCTTAAGCTTTTTGGTACTTAAGGAACGTAAAAACACTCATAATACACGTTTCTCGTAATGTCCTTTTTGTTTCCCAAAGATAAGGTTCTTTGCATGTATTTAAGCGTTTTTATAGGTAACATGATCAAAAACACTCAAAATATACCTTTTTGGTAATGTTATTCTATTTCTTCATATTGGTTGGTTTCCATCCGTTTAAGCGTTTTTCTACGTAAAACACTGTTAAGACAAGTTTTCAGTAATTTTGTTTTGGATTCCCATATAGAGTGATTTCCATGTTATTTATCGTTTTGGTGCCTAACATGCTGAAAAACACTCAAAAGATAGGTTTCTTTTAAAGTCGTTTAATTTTCCCATATAGGTGGCTTTCCAAACACTTTAGGGTTTGGTACATAACAGTTCGAAAAAAAGCTAAAATTAACTTTTTTCATAAATTTCTTTTTTCACATAATTTTCGAGAATTTTGCCAGAATTTTGGCATCTCGGTACCTATGAAGATTAATAACAAAAAAAAATTGCCATTTTTTATTTATTTATTTATTTTTTTCTCTATAAAGAGTGTTATTTGTGGGTTTTAGCTTTTTGGTACTTAAGGAACTTATAAACACTCATAATATACATTCATCGTAATGTCCTTTCATTCCCAAACATAGGGTTCTTTGCATGTATTTAAGCGTTTTTATTGGTAACAAGCTTAAAAACACTCAAAATACATGTTTTTGAAAATGTTACTCTTTCTCCATAAAGGATGTTTTGCATGGGTTTTAGCGTTTTGGTTTGTAAGGAGCTCAAAAACACTTAAAGGCAAGTTCTTGGTAAAAGTTGGTTTTATTTCCATGTAATGTGATTGCCTTGCTTTTCATTGCTGTATTACCTAACACGCTCAAAAACACTAATAAGACACTTTTTTAGTAATTTCATTTTTCAGTACCTGTAAAGATGAATAAGAAAGAAAAAAAATATCGTATTTTTTTTTTATTTATTTATTTTTTTCTGAATTAAGAGTGTTATTTGTGGTTTTTAGCTTTTTGGTACTTAATGAACTTCAAAACACTCATTATACAAGTTTCTCGTAATGTCCTTTCCTTTCCCAAACATAAGGTTCTTTGCGTGTATTTAAGCGTTTTTATAGATAACATGATCAAAAACACTGAAAATACGTTTTTGGTAATGTTCTTATGTTTCTCCATAAAAGGTGTTTTCCTGCGTTTTAGTATTTCCGTATGTAAGGAGCTCAATAACACAAAGGCAAGTTTTTGATAAAAGTTGGTTTTATTCCTATGTAATATGATTCCTTTGCTTTTTAGTGCTTTATTGCCTAACACGCTCAAAAACCCTCAAAAGTCACTTTTCAGGTAATGCCATTTTTTTTTACTACATAAAGCTCGTTTCGCATAGAATTTGGGGTTTTGGTAACTAAGTATGTGAAAAACTCTCAAAATCCACGCATTTAGTAAGGTTGTTCTTTTTCTTAATTAAGAGTGTTGTTCATGAGTTTCTGCATTTTGGTATCTTAGAAACTTTTCCACACACATGAGTTTTTGCGTTTTTGCCTTGTGATTCTTGTGAAACTATGAAACAATCATTATACACGTTTCTCGTTATGTCCTTTTTTTTTCTAATATAGAGTGGTTTGCATCCATTTTCGCGTTTTTTTTTTTATTTAACAATCTCAAAAACACTTAAAACCTTTTTTTGGTAATGTTATTCTATTTCTTCATATTGGTTTGTTTCCATCCGTTCTAGCGTTTTTCTACGTTAAACTTTTCTACGTTAAACTATACACGTTTTCAGTAATTTTGTTTTGGATATCCATATAGAGTGATTATCATATCATTTATCGTTTTGGTGCCTAACATGCGGAAAAGCATTCACAAGACAGGTTTCTTGTAAAGTCGCTTAATTTCCCCATATAGATGGCTTTGGATACACTTTAGGGTTTGATACATAACTAAAATTAACTTTTTTCAATAATGTTCTTTTTACTTCATAATTTCCCTGAATTTTGGCAGAATTTTATCATCTCGGTAACTATGAACATCAATAACAAAAAAAAAAATTGCTACTTTTTTATTTCTTTCTTTCTTTATTTTTTTTCTCTAGAGTGTTATTTTTTGGGTTTTAACGTTTTGGTACTTAAGGAACTTAAAAACACACATAATAAACATTTCTCGTTATGTCCTTTCGTTTCATAAACATAGGGTTCTTTGCATGTATTTATGCGTTTTTTATAGGTAACATGATCAAAAACATTTAAAACACATGTTGTTGGTAATGTTATTCTGCTTCTCCAAAAAAGAGTGTTTTCCATGCATTTTAACGTTTTGGTATGTAAGGAACTTAAAAACACTTAAAGGCAAACTCTTGTTAAAAATTGATTTTATTCCTATGTAATGTGATTGCCCTGGTTTTTAGTGCTTTATTGCCTATCACGCTCAAAAACACTCAAAACACATTTTTATGGTAATGTCATTTTTTTTCTCATATCAAGCTGGTTTTGCATGCAATTTGGGGTTTTGGTAACTAAGAATGTGAAAAGCACTCAAGATACACACATTTAGTAAGGTTGTTCTGTTTCTCAATTAAGAGTGTTATTCATGAGTTTCAGGATTTTGGTATCTAGGAAACTTCTCCATATACAAGAATTTTTGCATTTTTTGCCTTATAGTTCTTTTCAACTATAAAACACTCATTATAAACTTTTCTTCCAATGTCCTTTTTTTTCTTAATATAGAGTACTTTGCATCAATTTTCGCGTTTTTTGTAGGTGACAAGCTCAAAAACACTGAAAATATACCTTTTTGGTAATGTTTTTCTATTTTTTTTATATTGGTTGGTTTCCATCCCTTTTAGCGTTTTTCTACGTAAAACACTGAGAAGACACGTTTTCAGTAATTTTGTTTTGGATGCACATATAGAGTGAGTTCCTTATTATTTATCGTTTTGGTGCCTAACATGCTGAAAAACACTCCAAAGGCATATTTCTGGTAAGGTTGTTTAATTTCCTCATATAGGAGGCTTTGCATGCACTTTAGGGTTTTCTACATAAGTCCAAAAAAAAAATTAACTTTTTGATAATTTTCTTTTATCATATAATAGCCTCGAATTTTCCCAGAATTTTAGCATCTCGGTACCTATGAGGATAAATAACAAAAATTTTTTATTTTTTTTTCTATTTATTTATTTTTCTAAATAAAGAGTGTTATTTTTGGGGTTTTAGCTTTTTGGTACTTAAGGAACTTAAAAACACTCATAATACACGTTTCTCGTAATGTCCTTTCGTTTCCCAAGCATAAGGTTCTTTGCATGTATTTAAGCGTCTTCATAGATAACGATCAAAAACACTCAAAATACATGTTTTTTGGTAATGTTATTCTGTTTGTCCATAAAAGGTGTTTTGCATGCGTTTTAGCGTTTTGGTATGTAATAAGCTCAAAACACCTAGAGACAAGTTTTTCGTAAAAGTTGGTTTTATTCCCATGTAATGTGATTGCACTGCTTTTTAGTGCTTTATTGCCTAACGCGCTCAAAAACACTCAAAAGACACTTTTCAGATAATAATATTTTTTTTCCCACATAAAGCTACTTTCGAATGGAATTTGGGGTTCTGGTAACTAAGAATGAGAAAAACACTCCAAATACAGGCATTTAATAAGGTTGTTCTGTTTCTTAATTAAAAAGTGTTATTCATGAGTTTCAGCATTTTGGTATGTAAGAAACTTCTCTATGTACACGAGTTTTTGAGTTTTTTGCCTTGTGATTCTTGTGAAACTGTAAAACACTCATTATATACGTTTCTCGTAATGTCCTTTTCTTTCCCAATATAGAGTGGTTTCCATCCATTTTTGCATTTTTTGTAGGTAACAAGCTCAAAAACACATCAAAATATATCTTTTTGTTAATGTTATCCTATTTCTTCATAGTGGTTGGTTTGCATCCGTTTTAGCGTTTTTCTACGGAAATCACTGAGAAGACACGTTTTCAGTAATATTGTTGAAATTGCTGAAAAAAAACACTCAAAAGATAGGTTTCTGGTAAAGTCGTGTAATTTCCACATATAGGTGGCTTTGCATGCACATAAGGGTTTGGTACATAACACCGGAAAAGTGCTAAAATTATTTTTTCATGATATTTCTTTACAAAATTTTCCTAAATTTTTCCAGAATTTTGGTATCTCGGTACCTATGAAGATGAATAACAAAAAAAAGAAAAAAAATTTCTCTATAAAGTGTTATTTTTGAGTTTTAGCTTTTTGGTACTTAAGGAACTTAAAAACACTCTTAATACACGATTTTCGTAATGTACTTTTGTTATACAAACATAGGGTTCTTTACATGTATTTAATCGTTTTTACAGGTAACATGATCAAAAACACTCACAATACAGGTTTTTTGGTAATGTTATTATGTTTCTCCGTAAAGGGTGTTTTGAATGCGTTTTAGCGTTTTGGTATGTAAGGAGTTAAAAAACACTTAAAAGCAAGTTCTTCGTAAAAGTTAGTTTTATTCCCATGTAATGTGATTGTTCTGTTTTTTACTGCTTTGTTGCATATCACGCTCAAAAACACTCAAAAGACACTTTTCTGGTAATGTCACTTTTTTCCCACATAAAGCTAGTTTCGCATGTAATTTGGCATTTTCGTAACTAAGAATGTGAAAAACACTCAAAATACACAATTTGGTAAGGTAGTTCTGTTTCTTAATTAAAAGTGTTATTTATGCATTTCATCATTTTGGTATGTAAGAATCTTCTTAATATACACGAGTTTTTGCGTTTATTGCCTTGTTGTTCTTGTGAAACTATAAAAAACTCATTATACACGTTTCTCGTAATGTTGCTTTGTTTCCTAATATAGAGTGCTTTCCATCTATTTTTGCATTTTTTGTTGGTAATAAGCTTAAAACACTTAAAATATATCTTTTTTTGGTAATGTTATTCTATTTTTTCATATTGGTTGGTTTCCATCCGGTTTAGCATTTTTCTTCGTAAATCTCTGAAAAGATACGTTTTCAGTAATATTGTTGAAATTTCTGAAAAACACTCAAAAGACAGGTTTCTGGTAAAGTCATGTAATTTTTCTGTATAGGTGGCTTTGCATGCACTTTAGGGTTTGGTACATAACTCCGGAAAAAAAGCTAAAATTGTTTTTATTGATAATGTTTTTTTTTTTACGTAATTTCCCTGAATTTTGCCAGAATTTTGGCATCTCGGTACCTATGAAGATGATTAACAAAAAAAATTATATTTTTTATTGATATATTTATTTATTTTTCTCAATAAAGAGAATTATTTGTGGGTTTTAGCTTTTTGGTATTTAAGGAACTTAAATCTCTCATAATACACAATTTTCGTAATATCCTTTCTTTTCCAAAAACTTAGGGTTCTTTGCATGTATTTAAGCGTTTTTATAGGTAACATGATCAAAAACACTTAAAATTCATGTTTTTGGTAATGTTATTTTGTTTCTCCATAAAGGGTGCTTTGCATGAGTTTTAGCGTTTTGGTATGTAAGGAGTTAAAAAAAAAACAAAAGCAAGTTTTTGGTACAAGTTGGTTTTCTTCCCATGTAATGTGATTGTTCTGCTTTTTAGTTCTGTGTTGCATATCACGCTCAAAAACACTCAAAAGACACTTTTTTGGTAATATCATTTTTTCCCACATAAAACTAGTTTCGCATGTAATTTCAGATTTTTCCAACTAAGAATGTGAAAAACACTCAAAGTACTCAAATTTGGTAAGATAGTTCTGTTTCTCAATTAAAAGTGTTATTCATGAGTTTCAGCATTTTGGAAAGTAAGAAACCTCTCTATATACACGAGTTTTTTGCGTTTTTTGCCTTGTGGTTCTTGTGAAACTATAAAACACTCATTATACACGTTTCTCGTAATTTCCTTTTGCTTCCAAATATAGAGTTCTTTCCATCCATTTTCGCGTTTTTTGTAGGTAACAATTTCAAAAACACTCAATACATATTTTTTTTCGTAATGTTATTCTGTTTCTTCATTTTGGTTGGTTTACATCTGTTTTAACGTTTTTCTACGTAAAACACCGAAAAGACACGTTTTCAATCATTTTGTTTTGGATTCACATATAGATTGACTTCCATGGGTTTTATCGTGTTGGTTCCTAACATGGTGAAAAACACTCATAAGACAGTTTTCTGGTAAAGATGTTTAATTTCCCTATATAGGTGGCTTTGCATGCACTTTAGGGGTTTGGTCCATAACAGTTCGGAAAAAAAAAGCTAAATTTAACTTTTTTTATAATGTTCTTATTTCCCATAATTTCCTGATCTTTGCCCGAATTTTGACATCTCTTTACCTGTAAATATGAATAAGAATGAAAAAAAAAATCGTAATTTTTTATTATTTATTTATTTTTTTCTCAATAAAGAATGCTATTTGAGGCTTTTAGTTTTTTCGTACTTAATGAACTTAAAAACACTCATAATACACGTTTCTCGTAATGTCCTTTAGTTTCCCAAAAATAGGGTTCTTTGCATGTATTTAAGCGTTTTCATTGGTAACATGATCAGAAACACTCAAAATACATGTTTTTGGTAATGTTATTCTGTTTCACCATAAAGTGTATTTTGCATGCGTTTTAGTGTTTTGGTATATAAGGAGCTCAAAAACACTTAAAGGCAAGATCTTGGTAAAAAATGTTTTTTTTTTCCAATGTAATGTGATTGCCCTGCTTTTTATTGCTTTATTGCCTATCACGCTCAAAAACACTTAAAAGACATTCTTCTGGTAATGTCATTTTTTTTTCCCACATAAAGCTGGTTTCGCATGCAATTTGGGGTTTTGGTAACTAAGAATGTGAAAAGCATTAAAAATACACGCATTTAGTAAGGATATTCTGTTTCTCAATTAAGAGTGTTGTTCATGAGTTTTAGCATTTTGGTATCTAGGAAACTTCTTCATTTTTTGCCTAGTGGGTCTTTTGAACTATAAAACACTCATTATACACTTTTCTTACAATGTCCTTTTCTTTACCATGATAGAGTGCATTGCATCAATTTTCGCGTTTTTTTATAGGTAACAAGCTCAAAAACACTCAAAATATAACTTTTCGTAATGTTTTTCTATTTCTTTATAATGGTTGGTTTGCATCCGTTTTAGCGTTTTTCTACGTAAAAAAACTAAGAAGACACGTTTTCAGTAATTTTGTTTTAAATTCCCATATAGAGTGAATTCCTTTTTATTTATCATTTTGGTGCCTAATATGCTGAACAACACTCAAAAGACAGATTTCTGATAAGGTGTTTTAATTTTCTCATATAGGAGGCTTTGCATGGACTTTAGGGTTTGGTACATAACAGTCCGAAAAAAAAAAGCTAAAATTAACTTTTTTGATAATATTCTTTTATCATATAATTGTCCTGAATTTTCCCATAAAATTTGGCATCTCGGTACCTATGAAAATAAATAAAAAAAAATCCTATTTTTTTTATTTTTTATTTATTTATTTTTTCTCAATAAAGAGTGTTATTTGTGGGATTTAGCTTTTTGGTACTTAAATAACTTAAAGACACTCGTAATACACGTTTCTCGTAATGTCCTTTCGTTTCCCAAACATAAGGATCTTTGCAATTATTTAAGCGTTTTTATAGAAAATATGATCAAAAACTCTCAAAATACATGTTTTTGGTAATGTTATTTTGTTTCTCCATAAAAGGTGTTTTGCATGCGTTTTAGCGTTTTGGTATGTTAGATGCTTAAAAACACTTGAAAGCAAAATCTTGGTAAAAGTTGATTTTATTCCCATGTAATGTGATTGCCTTGCTTTTTAGTGCTTTATATCCTAACACGCTCTAGCCCCCTTAAAAGACACTTTTCTGGTAATGTCATTTTTTACACACATAAAGCTAATTTTGCATGGAATTTGGCGGTTTGGTAACTAAGAATGTGAAAAACACTCAAAATACATGCATTTAGTAAGATTATTCTGTTTCTCAATTAAGAGTGTTATTCTTGGTTTTCAGCATTTTTTTTTTTTTATCTTAGAAACTTTTCCAAACACACGAGTTTTTGCGTTTTTTTCCTTGTGATTCTTGTGAAACTATGAAACACTTATTATACACGTTTCTCGTTATGTCCTTTATTTTTTTTTCCTTATGTAGAGTGCTTTGCATCTATTTTCGCATTTTTTTTATTTAACAAACTCAAAAACACTGAAAATATACCTTTTTGGTAATGTTATTCTATTTCTTCATATTGGTTGGTTTCCCTCCGTTTTAGCGTTTTTCTACGTAAAACATTGAAAAGACATGTTTTCAATTATTTTGTTTTTGACTTCCATATAGAGTGACTCATATTATTTATCGTTTTGGTGCCTAACATGTAGAAAAACACTCAAAACACAGGTTTCTTGTAAAGTCATTTAATTTCCCCATACACTTTTATTAATTTGCATACACTTTAGGGTTTGGTACATAACTCCGAAAAAAAGCTAAAATTAACTTTTTCGACATTGCTCTTTTTTCCACTATTTTCCTTAATTTTGGCAGAATTTTGGCATCTTTATAGCTATGAATATCAATAACAAAAAAAAAGCTATTTTTCTATTTATATATTTATTCATTTTTCTTCATAAAGAGTTTTATTTGTGTGTTTTAACGTTTTGGTACTTAAGGAACTTAATAACACCCATAATACACGTTTCTCGTTATGTTCTTTCGTTTCATAAACATAAGATCTTTCCATGAATATAAACGTTTTTATAGGTAACATGATAAAAAACACTTAAAACACATATTGCTGGTAATGTTACTCTTCTTCCCCTTAAAGGAGTGTTTTGCATGCGTTTTAGCGTTTTGGTATGTAAGAAAGTGAAAAACACTTCAAGGCAAGTTGGTTTTATTCCCATGTAATGTGATTGCCCTGCTTTTTAGTGTTTTATTGCCTAACACGCTCAAAAACACTGAAAAGACACATCTGGTAATGTCATTTTTTTTTCCACATAAAGCTAGTTTTGCATGCTATTTGGGGTTTTGCTAAGAATGTGAAAAACACTCAAAATACACGCATTTGGTAAGGCTTTTCTGTTTCTCAATTAGGATTGTTATTCATGAGTTTCAGCATTTTGGTATGTAAGAAACTTCTTTATATACACGAGTTTTTGCATTTTTTGGCTTTTGGTTCTTGTAAACCACAAGTTCTTTTGCCCCAAATAATAAGATACTCATTATACACGTTTCTCGTAATGTCCTTTTGTTTCCCAATAGGGAGTGATTTGCATTAATTTTTGCGTTTTTTTGTAGGAAACAAGCTGAAAAACGCTAAAAATATACCTTCTTGGTTGTGTTATTTTATTTCTTCATATAGGTTGGTTTGCATCCGTTTTAGCGTTTTTCTACGTAAAACACCGAAAACACACGTTTTCAGTCATTTTGTTTTGGATTCCCATATAGAGTGACTTCCATGTTATTTATCGTTTTGGTGCCTAACATGCTGAAAAACACTCATAAGACATTTTTCTGGCAAAGACATTTAATTTCCCCATATAGGTGGCTTTGCATGCACTTTATGGTTTGGTACATAAGAGTCCGAAAAGAAGCTAAAATTAACTTTTTTGATAACGTTCTTATTTCACATAATTTCTTGAATTTAACCCGAATTTTGGCATCTCGGTACCTATGAAGATGAATTACAAAAAAAAATAAAATAAATAAAATTTTTATATTTTTTATCAATTTTTTTTTCTAAATAAAGAGTGTTATTTGTGGGTTTTAGCTTTTTAGTACTTAAGGAACTTAAAAACACTCATAATACACGTTTCTCGTAATGTCATTTAGTTTCCAAACATAAGGTTCTTTGCATGTATTTAAGCGTTTTTATACACAACATGATCAACAACACTCAAAATACATGTTTTTGGTAATGTTATTCTGTTTCTCCACAAAGTGTGTTTTGCAATTTGGTATATAAGGAGCTGAAAAAGACTTAAAGGCACTTTCTTTGTAAAAATTGGTTTTATTCCAATGTAATGTGATTGCCCTGCTTTTTACTGCTTTATTGCCTATCACGCTCAAAAACACTCAAAAGACACTTTTCTGGTAATGTCATTTTTTTTTCCCACAAAGCTGGTTTCGCATGCAATTTGGGGTTTTGGTAACTAAGAATGTTAAAAACACTCAAAATAGAGGCCTTTAGTAAGGTTGTTCTGTTTCTTAATTAAAAGTGTTATTCATGAGTTTCAGCATTTTGGTATGTAAGAAACTTCTCTATGTACACGAGTTTTTAAATTTTTGCCTTGTGGTTCTTGTGAAACTATAAAACACTCATTATACACGTTTCTCGTAATGTCCTTTTCTTTCTCAATATAGAGTGCTTTCCATCCATTTTCGCATTTCTTGTAGGTAACAAGCTCAAAAACACAAAGATATATCTTTTTGTAATGTTATTCTGTTTCTTTATATTGGTTGGTTTGCATCCGTTTTAGCGTTTTTCTACGTAAATCACTAAAAAGACATTTTTTCAGTAATATTGTTGAAATTGCTGAAAAAACATTCAAAAGACAGGTTTTTGGAAAAGTCGTGTACTTTCCCCATATAGGTGGCTTTGCATTTACTTCAGGGTTTGGTACATAAATCCGGAAAAAAGGTAAAATTATTTTTTTTTATAATGATTTTTTTTACAACATTTCCCTCAATTTTGCCAGAATTTTGGCTTCTCGGTACCTACGAAGATGAATAACAATTTTTTTTTTTTCTATAAAGAGTGTTATTTGTGGGTTTTAGCTTTTTGGTACTTAAGGAACTTAAAAACACTCTTAATACACGATTTTCGTAATGTCCTTTTGTAATAAAAACAGTATTCTTTACATGTATTTAAGCATTTTTATAGGTAACATGATCAAAAATTCGTAAAAATTGGTTTTATTCCCAGGTAATGTAATTGTTCTGCTTTTTCGTGCTTTGTTCCATATTACGCTGAAAACACTCAAAAGACACTTTTCTGGTAATATAATTTTTTTCCCACATAAAGCTAGTTTGGCATGTAATTTGGCATTTTCGTAACTAAGTATGTGAATAACATTCAAAGTACACAATTTGATAATGTAGTTCTATTTCTCGATAAAAAGTGTTATTTATGCATTTCATCATTTTGGTATGTAAGAAACCTCTCTATATACCCGAGTTCTTGCGTTTATTGCCTTGTGGGTCTTGTGAAACTATAAAACACTCATTAAACACGTTTCTCGTAATGTCCTTTTGTTTCCTAATATAGTGTGCTTTCCATCCATTTATGCATTTTTTGTAGGTAACAAGCTAAAAAAACACTGAAAATATATCTTTTTGGTAATGTTATTCTATTTCTTCATATTGGTTGCTTTGCATTCGTTTTAGCATTTTTGTACGTAAAACACTGAAAAGACACGTTTTCAGTAATTATGTTTTGGATTCACATTGACTGACTTCCATATTATTTATCCTTTGGTGCCTAACATGCTGAAAAACACTAAAAAGACAGATTTCTGGTAAAGTCGTTTATCTTCCCTATATAGGTGGCTTTGCACTTTAGCACTTTGGTACTTTAGGGTTTGGTACATAATAATCCGAAAAAAAGCTATATTTAACTTTTTTGATAATGTTCTTTTTTCCACATAAATTCCCTGAATCTTGGCAGAATTTTGGCATCTCGGTACCTATGAAGATGAATAAAAATTTTTTTTTTAATTTCTATTTTTTTTTATCTATCTATTTATTTTTTTCTAAATAAACAGTTATTTTTGGGTTTTAGATTTTGATACTGAAGGAACTTAAAAAACACTCATAATACACGTTTCTCGTAATGTCCTTTCGTGTCCCAAAAATAAGGTTCTTTGCATGTTTTTAAGCGTTTTTAAAGATAACATGATAAAAAACACTCAAAATACATGTTTTTGGTAATGCAAAAGGTGTTTTGCATGCATTTTAGCGTTTTGGTATGTAAGGATGTCAAAAACACTAAAAGGCAAGTTCTTGGTAAAATTCGGTTTTATTTCCATGTAATGTGATTGCCATACCTTTTAGTGCTTTATTGCCTAACACGCTCAAAAACACTCAAAAGACATGCAAAGTCTCCCATATGAGGAAATTAAACGACCATACCAGAAATCTGTCTTTTGAGTGTTTTTTCAGCATGTTAGGCACCGAAACGATAAATAATAAGGAACTCACTCTATATGGGAATCCAAAACAAACTTACTGAAAACATGTCTTCTCAGTGTTTTACGTAGAAAAACGCTAAAGCGGATGGAAACCAACCAATTTCAAGTAGGAAAACATTTCCAAAAATGTATATTTTGAGTTTTTTTTGAGCTTCTTACCTACAAAAAAAAAGCGCGAAAATTGATACAAAGCACTCTATATTGGAAAACAAAGGAATATTGCGAGAACGGTGTATATTTAATGTTTTATTATTGAAAAGAACCACAAGGCAAAAAACGCAAAAACTCGTGTATATGGAGAAGTCTCCTAGACACCAAAATGCTGAAACTCATGAATAACACTCTTAATTGTGAAACAGAACAGCCTTACTAAATACGTGTCAAAAACATTAAAGGCAAGTTCTTGGTAAAAGTTGGTTTTATTCCCATGTAATTTGATTGCCCTGCTTTTTACTGCTTTATTGCCTAACACGCTTAAAGACACTCAAAAGGCACTTCTGGTAATGTCATTTTTTTTCCCACATAAAGCTAGTTTCGCATGGTATTTGGGGTTTTCTTTAGAATGTGAAAAACACTCAAAATACACACATTTGGTAAGGTTCTTCTGTTTCTCAATTAAGATTGTTATTTATGAGTTTCAGCATTTTGGTATCTAAGAAACTTCTTTATATACACGAGTTTTTTTCTTTTTTTGACTTGTGGATCTTTTTGAACCACAAGTTCTTTTGCCCGAAAATAATAAGACACTCATTATACACATTTCTTGTAATGTCCTTTTGTTTCCCTATAAGGAGTGCTTTCCATTCATTTTCGCGTTTTTTTGTAGGTAAGAAGCTCAAAAACACTCAAAATATAGCTTTTTCGAAATGTTATTATTTTTCTTCATATTGCTTGGTTTGCATCCGTTTTAGCGTTTTTCTACGTGAACCACAGAAAAATCATGTTTTCAGTAATTTTGTTTTGGATTCCCAAAGAATTTTGCCAGAATTTTGGCATCTCGGTACCTATGAAGATGAATAACAAAAAAACAACAAAAAAAAATATTTTTTTTCATTTTTTTTCTCTATAAAGATTGTTATTTGTGTGTTTTAGCTTTTTGTTACAAAAGGAACTTAAAAAAACACTCAATACAGGTTTCTCGTAATGTCCTTTCGTTTCCTAAACATAACGTTCTTTGCATGTATTTAAGCGTTTTTATATATAACATGATCAAAAACACTTAAAATGCATGTCTTTGGTAATCTTATTCTTTTCTCCATAAATTGTGTTTTGCATGCGTTTTAGCTTTTTGGTATGTAAGGAGTTAAAACACTTAAAGGCAACTTCTTTGTAAAATTTGGTTTTATTCCCATATAATGTGATTGTTATGCTTTTTACTGCTTTCATGCATATTACGCGCAAAAACACTCAAAAGACATTTTTCTGATAATGTTATTTTTTTTTCCACATTATGCTAATTTCACATGTAATTTGGGATTATCGTAACTAAGTATGTGAAAAACACTCAAAATACACACATTTGGTAAGGTAGTTCTGTTTTTTAATTAAATGTTTTATTCATGCGTTTCAGCATTTTGGTATGAAAGAAACTTCTCTCTATACACGATTTTTTGCGTTTTTTGCCTTGTGGTTCTTGTTAAACTATAAAACACTCATTATAAACGTTTCTCGTAATGTCCTTTTGTTTCCCAATATAGAGTGCTCTCTATCAATTTTCGCATTTTTTGTAGGTAACACGCTCAAAAACACTCAAAATATTTCTTTTTGGAAATGTTATTTTATTTCTTCATATTGGTTGGTTTACATCCATTTTAGCGTTTTTCTTAGTAAATCTCTGAAAAGGCATGTTTTCAGTAATATTGCTGAAATTGCTGAAAAAACACTCTAAAGACAGGTTTCTGGTAAAGTCGTGTAATTTCCCCTTATAGGTGGCTTTGCATGCACTTTAGGGTTTGGTATATAACTCCGGATAAAAGCTAAATTTATTTATTTTGATAGTTTTTTTTTTTATCTAATTTCCTTGAATTTTGCCAAAATTTTGGCATCTCCGTACCTATGAATATGAATAACAAAAAAAAAAAAAAAAAAAATTTAATGATACATTTATTTATTTTTTTCTCTATAAAGAGTGTTATTTGTGGGTTTTAGCTTTTTGGTACTTACTCGTAAAGGAACTTAAAAAAATCTCATAATACACAATTTTCGTAATGTCCTTTCGTTTCACACACATAGGGTTCTTTGCATGTATTTAAGCGTTTTTATAGGTAACATGATCAAAACACTCAAAATTCATGTTTTTGGTAATTTTATTTTGTTTCTCCATAAAGGGTGTTTTGCATTTGTTTTACCGTTTTGGTAAGTAAGGAGTTAAAAAAAACACAAAGGTAAGTTCTTCGTAAAAGTTGGTTTTATTCCCATGAAATGTGATTATTCCGCTTTTTAGTTCTTTGTTGTATATCACGCTCAAAAACACTCGAAAGACACTTTTCTGAAAAAGTCATTTTTTTTCCCCACATAAGGCTAGTTTCGCTTGTAATTTCGGATTTTCGTAACTATGAATGTGAAAAACACATAAAATACACACATTTGGTAAGGTAGTTCTGTTTCTCAATTAAATGTGTTATTCCAGAGTTTTAGCATTTTGGTATGTAAGAAACTTCTCTCTATACACGAGTTTTTGCGTTTTTTGCCTTGTGGTTCTTGTGAAACTATAAAACACTTATTATACACATTTCTCGTAATGTCCTTTTGTTTTCCATCCATTTTCGGATTCTTTGTAGGTAACAAGCTCAAAAATATTCAAAATCTATCTTTTTGGTAATGTTATTCTATTTCTTAATATTGGTTGGTTTCCATCCGTTTTAGCGTTTTTCTTCGTAAATCTCTGAAAAGACACGTTTTCAGTAATATTGTTGAAATCGCTAAAAAAAAAACACTTAAAAGACAGGTTTCTGGTAAAGTGGATTTGCCTGCACGTCAGGGTTTGGTATATAATTTCCCTGAATTTTGCCAGAATTTTGGCATCATGGTACTTAAGAAGATGAATAACAAAAAACAAAATTATATTTTTATTATATTTTTTTTCTCTATAAAGAATTTTATTTGTGGGTTTCAGCTTTTTGGTACTTAAGGAACTTAAAAACACTCATAATATACAATTTTCGTAATGTCCTTTCGTTTCACAAATATAGGGTTCTTTGCATGTATTTAAGCATTTTTATATGTAACATCATCAAAAACACCCAAAATTCATGTTTTTGGTAATTATATTTTGTTTCTCCATAAAGGGTGTTTTGCATGCGTTTTAGCGTTCTGGTATGTAAGGAGTTAAAAAAACACTTAAAGGCAAGTTCTTGGAAAAAGTTGGTTTTATTCCCATGTAATGTGATTCTTCTGCTTTTTAGTGTTTTGTTGCATATCACGCTCAAAAACATTCAAAAGACACTTTTCTGGTAATGTCATTTTTTTCCCACATAAAGCTATTTTCGCATGTAATTTAAGATTTTCGTAACTAAGAATGTGAAAAACACTCAAAATACTCACATTTGGTAAGATCTGTTTCTCAATTAAAAGTGTTATTCCAGAGTTTCAGCATTTTGGAATGTAAGAAACTTCTCCATATACAAGAGTTTTTGCGTTTTTTGCCTTTTGGTTGTTTTGAACTATAAAACACTCATTATACACTTTTCTTGCAATGCCATTTTTTTTTCTTAATATAGAGTGCTTTCCATGAATTTTCGCGTTTTTTGTAGGTAACAAGCTCAAAAACACTCAAAATATACATTTTTGGTAATGTTTTTCTATTTCTTTATATTGGTTGGTTTCCATCAGGTTTAGCGTTTATCTACATAAAACACTGAGAAGTCACCTTTTCATTAATTTTGTTTTGGATACCAATATAGAGTGAGTTCCTTATTATTTATCGTTTTGATGCCTAATATGCTGAACAACACTTAAAAGACAGATTTCTGATCAGGTCGTTTAATTTCCTCATATAGGAGGCTTTGCATGCACTTTAGGGTTTGATATATAAGTCCGAAAAAAAAGGTAAAATTAACTTTTTTAATAATATTCTTTTATCATATAATTGCCCTGAATTTTCACAGAATTTTGGCATCTCGGTACCTATGAAGATGAATAAGAAAAAAAAAAAAATATTCCAAATTTTTTTATTTATTTTTTTATTTATTTTTTTCTAAATAAAGAGTGTTATTTGTGGGTTGTAGCTTTTTTGTACTTAAGGAACTTAAAAACACTCATAATACACGTTTCTCGTAATTTCCTTTCGTTTTCCAAACATCAGGTTCTTTTCGTGTATTTAAGCGTTTTTATAGATAACATGATCAAAAACACTGAAAATACGTTTTTGGTAATGTTAAAAGGTGTTTTGCCTGCGTTTTACCATTTCCGTATGTAAGGAGCTCAAAAACACTTAAAAGGAAGTTTTTGGTAAAAGTTGGTTTTATTCCCATAAAATGTGATTTCTTTCCTTTTTAGTGCTTTATTGCCTAACACGCTCAAAAACCTTCAAAAGTCACTTTTCTGCTAAAGTCATTTTTTTTCACACATAAAGCTACTTTTGCATGGAATTTGGGGTTTTGGTAACTAAGAATGTGAAAAACACTGAAAATACACGCATTTAATAAGGTTGTTCTGTTTCTTAATTAAGAGTTTCTTAATTAATTCATGAATTTCGGCATTTTGCTATCTTAGAAACTTTTCCATACACACGAGTTTTTGCGTTTTTGCCTTGTGATTCTTGTGAAACTATAAAAAACTCATTTTACACGATTTTCGTTATGTCCTTTCGTTTTTTTCCAATATAGAGTGCTTTGCATCCATTTTCGCGTTTTTTTTTTATGTAAAAAGCTCAAAAACACTCAAAATATACCTTTTTGGTAAGGTTATTCTATTTCTTCATATTGGCTGGTTTGCATCCGTTTTAGCGTTTTTCTACGTTAAACTTTAAAAAAACTTGTTTTCAGTAATATTGTTTTGGATTTCCATATAGAGTGACTTTCATATTATTTATCGGTTTGGTGCCTAACATGTGGAAAAAACATTCAAAAGACCGGTTTCTTGTAAAGTCGCTTAATTTCCCCATATAGATGGCTTTGCATACATTTTACGGTTTGGTACAAAACTAAGAAAAAAAAATAGCTAAAATTCATTTTTTCGGTAATGTTCTTTTTTCCACATAATTTCCCTGGATTTTGGCAGAATTTTGGCATCTTGGTAACTATGAACATCAATAATAAATTTTTTTTTTTTTATCTATTTATTTTTTTCTCTCTCTAAAGTGTATTATTTTTTGGGTTTTAACGTTTTGGTACTTAAGGAACTTAAAAAACACATAATACACCTTTCTCGTTATGTCCTGTCGTTTCATAAACATAGAGTTCTTTGCAAGTATTTAAGCGTTTTTATAGGTAACGTGATCAAAAACATTTAAAACACATGTTGTTGGTAATGTTATTCTGCTTCTCCATAAAGTAGTGTTTTGTATGCGTTTTAGCGTTTTGGTATGTAAGGAGCTAAAAAACACTTAAAGGCAACTTCTTGGTAAAAATTTTCTTGGTTTTATTCTTATGTAATGCCCTGCTTTTTAGTGCTTTATTGCCTATAACGCTCAAAAACATTCAAAAGACATTTTTCTGGTAATGTAATTTTTTTTCTCACATAAAGCTGGTTTTTCATGAAATTTGATGTTTTGGTAACTAAGAAAGTAAAAAGCACTCAAAATACACGCATTTAGTAATGTTGTTCTGTTTCTCAATTATGAGTGTTATTAATGAGTTTCAGCATTTTGGTATCTAAGAAACTTCTCCACATACAAGAGTTTTTGCGTTTTTGCCTTTTGGTTCTTTTGTATTATAAAACACTCATTATCCACTTTTCTTGCAATGTCCTTTTTTTTCTTAATATTGAGTGCTTTGCATCAATTTTCGCGTTTTTTGTAGGTAACAAACTCAAAAACACTCAAAATATACCTTTTTGGTAATGTTTTTTCTATTTTTTTATATTGGTTGGTTTGCATCCGTTTTAGCGTTTTTCTACGTAAAACACTGAGAAGACACGTTTTCAGTAATTTTGTTTTGCATTCCCATAGAGAGTGAGTTCCTTATTATTTATCGTTTTGGTGCCTAACATGCTGAAAAACACTCAAACAGAATACTGGTAAGGTCGTTTAATTTCTTCATATAGGAGTCTTTCCATGCACTTTAGGGTTTGGTACATAACAGTCCGAAAAAAAGCTAAAATTAACTTTTTTGTTAATTTTCTTTTATCATATAATAGCCCTGAATTTTCCCAGAATTTTGGCGTCTCGGTACCTATGAAGATGAAAAAAAAAAAAAAAAAAAACTATTTTAATATATCTTTATTTATATATTTTTTCTAAATAAAGAGTGTTATTTGTGGGTTTTAGCATCTTTGTACTTAAAGAACTTAAAAACACTCATAATACACGTTTCTCGTAATGTCCTTTCGTTTCCCAAACATAAGGTTCTTTTCATGTATTTAAGCGTTTTTATAGATAACATGATCAAAAACACTCAAAATACCAAAAGTTTTTGGTAATGTTATTCTGTTTCTCCATAAAGTGATTTTTGCATGCGTTTTAGCTGTATGGTATATAAGGAGCTGGAAAAACCTTAAAGGCAAGTTCTTGGTAAAAATTGGTTTTATTCCAATGTAATGTCATTGCCCTGCTTTTTTAGTGCTTTATTGCCTATCACGCTCAAAAACACTCAAAAGACACTTTTCTGGTAATGTCATTTTTTTCCCACAAAGCTGGTTTCGCATGCAATTTGGAGTTTGGTAACTAAGAATGTGAAAAGCACTCAAAATTCACGCATTTAGTAAGGTTGTTCTGTTTCTTAATTAAAAGTGTTATTCATGAGTTTCAGCATTTTGGTATGTAAGAAACTTCTCTAATACACAGCTTTGGTAAGGTAGTTCTGTTTCTCAATTAAAAGTTATTCATGAGTTTCAGCATTTTGGTATGTAAGAAACTTCTCTATGTACACGAGGTTTTCAGATTTTTGCCTTGTGGTTCTTGTGAAACTATAAAACACTCATTATACACGTTTCTCGTAATGTCCTTTTCTTTCTCAATATAGAGTGCTTTCCATCCATTTTTGCATTTCTTGTAGGTAACAAGCTCAAAAACACATAAAAATATATCTTTTTGGTAATGTTATTCTGTTTCTTCATATTGGTTGGTTTTTCATCCGTTTTAGCGTTTTTCTACGTAAATCACTAAAAAGACACTTTTTCAGTAATATTGTTGAAATTGCTGAGAAACACTCAAAAGATAGGTTTTTGGTAAAGTCGTGTAATTTCCCCATATAGGTGGCTTTGCATGCACTTCAGGGTTTGGTACATAAGTACGGAAAATAGCTGAAATTATTTTTTTATAATGATTTTTTTTCAAAATTTCCCTTAATTTTGCCAGAATTTCTGCATCTCGGTACCTATGAAGATGAATAACAAAAAAAAAAAAAAAATCTCTATAAAGAGTGTTATTTGTGGGTTTTAGCTTTTTGGTAATTAAGGAATAATACACGACTTTCGTTATGTCCTTTTTTTTTATACAAACATAGTGTTCTTTACATGTATTTAAGCGTTTTTATAGGTAACATGATCAAAAACACTGAAAATACATGTTTTTGGTAAAGTTATACTGTTTCTCATTAAAAGGTGTTTTGCATGCGTTTTAGCGTTTTGGTATGTAAGGAGTTAAAAAACACTTAAAGGCAAGTTCTTCGTAAAATTTGGTTTTATTCCCATGTAATGTGATTGTTCTGCTTTTTAGTGCTTTGTTGCATATCACGCTCAAAAACACTCAAAAGACACTTTTCTGGTAATGTCAATTTTTTTTATCCCAGATAAAGCTAGTTTCGCATGTAATTTGGCATTTTCGTAACTAATAATGTGAAAAACATTCAAAGTATACAATTTTATAAGATAGTTCTATTTCTCGATAAAAAGTGTTATTTATGCATTTTGGTTATGCATTTTGGTATGTAAGAATCTTCTCTATATAACCGAGTTTTTGCGTTTATTGCCTTTTGGTTCTTGTGAACCTATAAAACACTCATTATACACGTTTCTCGTAATGTCCTTTTGTTTCCTAATATAGTGTGCTTTCCATCCATTTTTGCATTTTTTGTAGGTAAAAAGCTCAAAAACACTGAAAATATATCTTTTTGGTAATGTTATTCTATTTCTTCATATTGGTTGGTTTGCATCCGTTTTAGCTTTTTTATACGTAAAACACTAAAAAGACACATTTTCAGTAATTTTGTTTTGGATTCACATTGACTGACTTCCATATTATTTATCCTTTGGTGCCTAACATGCTGAAAAACACTGAAAAGAGAGGTTTCTGGTAAAGTCGTTTAACTTCTCTATATAGGTGGCTTGGCATGCACTTTAGGGTTTGGCACAAAATCCGAAAAACAGCTATAATTAACTTTTTTGATACCTATGAAGATGAATAAAAATTAATGGTACCTATGAAGATGAAAAAAAAAAAAATTCTTATTTTTTATATTTTTTTAATGTTTTTTTTTCTAAATAAACAGTGTTATTTGTGGGTTTTAGCTTTCTTATACTGAAAGAACTTAAAAACACTCATAATACACGTTTCTCGTAATGTCCTTTCGTTTCCCAAACATAAGGTTCTTTGCATGTTTTTAAGCGTTTTTATAGATAACATGATCAAAAACACTCAAAATACATATTTTTGGTAATGCAAAAGGTGTTTTGCATGCGTTTTAGCGTTTTCGTATGAAAGGATGTAAAAAAACACTTAAAGGCAAGTTCTTGGTAAAATTTGTTTTTATTTCCATGTAATGTTATCATCCTGCCTTTTTTGTGCGTTATTTCCTAATACGCTTTAAAAAATTCAAATGACATGCAAAGCCACCAATATGTGGAAATTTAACGAACTTACCAGAAATCTGTCTTTTTAGTGTTTTTTTTAGCATGTTAGGCACCAAAATGAAAAATAATAAGAAACACACTCTATGTGGGAATCCAAAAAAAAAACATACTGAAAACGTGTCTTCTCAGTGTTTTACGTAGAAAAACACTAAAACGGATGCAAACCAACCAATATGAAGAAGTAGAAAAACATTACCAAAAATGTATATTTTGATTTTTTTTGAGCTTGTTACAGAAAAACGCAAAAATTGATACAAAGCACTCTATATTAAGAAACAAAGGGATATTGCGAGAAAATTGTATAATGATTGTTTTATAGTTCAAAAGAACCACAAGGCAAAAAACGCAAAAACTCGTGTATATGGTGAAGTTTCCTAGATACCAAAATGCTGAAACTCATGTATAACACTCTTAATTGAGAAACACAACAACCTTACTAAATGCGTGTCAAAAACATTAAAGGCAAGTTTTTGGTAAAAGTTGGTTTTATTCCCATGAAATGTGATTGCCCTGCTTTTTTTAGTGCTTGATTGCCTAACACGCTCAAAAACACTGAAAAGACACTTTTGGTAATGTCATTTATTTCCCACATAAAGCTAGTTTCGCATGCTATTTGGGGTTTTGCTGACTAATGTGAAAAACGCATTTGGTAAGTTTTTCTGTTTCTTAATTGAGATTGTTATTCATGAGTTTCAGCATTTTGGTATCTAAGAAACTTCTTTATATACACGAGTTTTTTTCGTTTTTTGCCTTGTGGTTTTTGTGAACCACAAATTCTTTTGCAAGAAAACAATAAGACACTAATTATACACATTTCTCGTAATGTCCTTTTGTTTCCCAATAGAGAGTGCTTTGCATCCATTTTCGCGTTTTTTGTAGGTAACAAGCTCAAAAACACTGAAAATATATCTTTTTCTTGTTATTTTATTTCTTCATATTGGTTTGTTTGCATCCGTTTCAGCGTTTTTCTACGTAAAACACTGAAAAAACACTTTTCCAGTCATTTTGTTTTGGATTCCGAAAGAATTTTGCCAGAATTTTGGCATCTATAAAGATCAATAACAAAAAAAAAGTTTTATTTTTTTCTCTATAAAGAGTATTATTTGTGTGTTTTAGCTTATTGGTACAAAAGAAACTTAACACTCATAATACACGTTTCTCGTAATGTCCTTTCCTTTCCCAAACATAATGTTTTTTACATGTATTTAAGCGTTTTTATAGATAACATGATGAAAAACACTCAAAATGCATGTCTTTGGTAATGTTATTCTGTTTCTCCATAAAGTGTGTTTTGCCTGCGTTTCAACGTTTTGGTATGTAAGGAGTTAAAAAAACTTAAAGGCAAGTTCTTCGTAAAAGTTGGTTTTCTTCCCATATAATATGATTGTTCTCCTTTTTAGTGCTTTTTTGCATATCACGCTCAAAAACATTCAAAAGACACTTTTCTGAAAATGTCTTTTTTTTTTTTTTCCACATAAAGCTAGTTTCGCATTTAATTTGGGATTTTCGCAACAAAGAATGTGAAAACACTCAAAATACACACATTTGGTAAGATAGTTTTGTTTCTCAATTAAAAGTGTTATTCATGCATTTCAGCATTTTGGTATGTAAGATACTTCTTTCTACACGAGTTTTTGTGTTTTTTGCCTCGTAGTTTTTGTTAAACTATAAAACACTCATTATACAAGTTTCTCGTAATTTCCTTTTCTTTCCCAATATAGAGTGCTTTATATCCATTTTCGCATTTTTTTGTAGGTAACAAGCTCAAAAACACTAAAAATATATCTTTTTCGTAATGTTATTCTATTTCTTCATATTGGTGTGTTTACATCCGTTTTAGCGTTTTTATTAGTAAATCTCTAAAAAGAAACGTTTTCAGTAATATTGTTGAAATTGCTGAAAAACACTCAAAAGACAGGTTTCTGGTAAAGTGGTGTAATTTCCGCATTTAGGTGGCTTTGCATGCACATTAGGGTTTGGTACATAACTCCGGATAAAATCTAAAATTATTATTTTAATAATGTTTTTTTTTATCTAATTTCCCTAAATTTTGCAAGAATTTTGGCATGTCGGTACCAATGAAGATGAATAAAAAAAAAACTATTTTTTTTATTAATATATTTATTTATTTTTTTCTTATAAGAGTGTTATTTGTGGGTTTTAACTTTCTGGTACTTAAGGAACTTAAAAACACTCATAATACACAATTTTCGTAATGTCCTTCTGTTTCACAAACATGTATTTTAGCGTTTTTATAAGTAACATGATCAAAAACACTCAAAATTCATGTTTTTGGTAATGTTTTTTTGTTTCTTTATTAAGGGTGTTTTGCATGCGTTTAACCGTTTTCGTATGTAAGGAGTTAAAAATACACTTAAAGGCAAGTTCTTGGTAAAAGTTGGTTTTATTCCCATGTAATGTGATTATTCCGCTTTTTAATGTTTTGTTGCATATCACACTCAAAAACACTCAAAAGACACTTTTCTGGTAATGTCATTTTTTTCCAACATAAAGCAAATTTCGCATAGAATTTGGGGTTTTGGTAACTAAGAATGTAAAAAACACTCAAAATACACGCATTTAGTAAGTTTGTTTTATTTCTTAATGAAGAGTGTTATTCATGAGTTTCAGCATTTTGGTATCTTAGAAACTTCTCCATACACACGAGTTTTTGCGTTTTTTGCCTCGTGATTCTTGTGAAACTATGAAACACTCATTATAGACGTTTCTCGTTATGTCCTTTTTTTTTCCTAATATAGATTGCTTTGCATCTATTTTTGCATTTTTTTTTTATGTAACAAGCTCAAAAACACTGAAAATATAACTTTTTGGTAATGTTATTCTATTTCTTCATATTGGTTGGTTTGCATCCGTTTTAGCGTTTTTCTACGTAAAACTTTGAAAAGACACGTTTTCAGTAATTTTGTTTTGGATTTCCATATAGAGTGACTTTCATATTATTGATAGATTTGGTGCCTAACATGCGGAAAAACACTCAAAAGACAGGTTTCTTGTAAAGTCGTTTAATTTCCCCATACAGATGGCTTTCCATACACTTTAGGGTTTGGTACATAACTCCGAAAAATAGCTAAAATTAACTTTATCGATAATGTTCTTTTTTCCACATAATTTCCCTGAATTTTGGCAGAAGTTTGCCATGTTGGCAGCTATGAACATCAATAAAAAAAAATGCTATTTGTTTTATTTATTTATTTATTTATTTATTTATTTTTTGTTCTCTATAAAGAGTGTTATTTTTTGGGTTTTAACGTTTTGGTACCTAAGGACCTTAAAAACACATAATACACATTTCTCGTTATGTCCTTTCGTTTCCCAAACATAGGGTTCTTTGCATGTATTTAACGGTTTTTATAGGTAACTTGATCAAAGCACCTAAAACACATGTTGTTGGTAATTTTATTCTGCTTCTAGAAAAAAGGAGTGTTTTCCATGCGTTTTAGCGTTTTGTTATGTAAGGAGGTCAAAAACACTTGAAGGCAAGTTATTGGTAAAATTTGGTTTTATTCCCATGTAATGTGATTGCCCTGGTTTTTTGTGCTTTATTGGCTAACACGCTCAAAAACACTCAAAAGACACTTCTGGTAATGTCATTTTTTTCCCCACATAAAGTTAGTTTCGCATGCTATTTTGGGTTTTGCTAAGAATGTGAAAAAGACTTAAAATACACGCTTTTGGTAAGGTTGTTCTGTTTCTCAATTGATATTGTTATTCATGAGTTTCAGCATTTTGGTATCTAACAAACTTTTTATATCCACGAGTTTTAGCGTTTTTTGTCTTGTGGTTCTTCTGAACCACAAGTTCTTTTGCGCGAAAACTGATACAAAGCACTCTATATTAGGAAAACAAGGGACATTGCGAGAAAATTGTATAATGAATGTTTTATAGTTCAAAAGAAACACAAGGCAAAAAAAACGCAAAAACACGTGTATATGGAGAAGTTTCCTAGATATTAAAATGCTGAATCTCATGAATAACACTCTTAATTAATTGAGAAACAGAAAAAACATTACTAAATGCGTGTCAAAAACATTTAAAGGCAACTTTATGGTAAAAGTTGGTTTTATTCCCATTTAATGTGATTGCTCTGCTTTTTAGTACTTTATTGCCTAACACGCTCAAAAACACTCAAAGACACTTTTCTGGTAATGTCATTTTTTACCCACATAAAGCTGGTTTCGCATGCAATTTTGGGTTTTCGTAACTAAGAATGTGTGAAAAGTACTCAAAATACACGCATTTAGTAAGGTTGTTCTGTTTCTCAGTTAAGAGTGTTGTTCATTAGTTTCAGCATTTTGGTGTCTAGGAAACTTCTTCATATTTTTTGCCTTGTGGTTCTTTTGAACTATAAAACACTCATTATACACTTTTCCTGCAATGTCCTTTTGTTTCCCATTTTAGATTGCTTTTTTTTTAATTTTCGCGTTTTTAATAGGTAACAAGCTCAAAAACACTCAAAATATACTTTTTTTGGTAATATATTTCTATTTCTTGATATAGGT
This sequence comes from Scylla paramamosain, assembly GCF_035594125.1. Lineage (NCBI taxonomy): Eukaryota > Metazoa > Arthropoda > Malacostraca > Decapoda > Portunidae > Scylla > Scylla paramamosain. The sequence goes on along the minus strand of NC_087162.1, from coordinate 10,659,717 downwards.
TGATTTGCATCCGTTTTAGCGTTTTTCTACGTAAAACACCGAGAAGACATGTTTTCAGTAATTTTCTTTTGGATTCCCATATAGAGTGAGTTCCTTATTATTTATCGTTTTGGTCCCTAACATGCTGAAAAACACTCAAAAAACCGATTTATAATAAGGTCGTTTAATTTCCTCACATAGGAGGCTTTGCATGCACTTTAGTGTTTGGTACATAACAGTCCGAAAAAAAAAAAGCAAAAAATTAACTGTTTTGACAATATTATTTTATCATATAATTGCCCTGAATTTTCCCAGAATTTTGGCATCTCGGTACCTACGAAGATAAATAAAAAAAAAAGGCTGTTTTTTATTTTTTTATTTCTTTCTAAAAGAGTGTTATTTGTGGGCTTTAGCTTTTTGGTACTTAAGGAACTTAAAAACACTCATAATACACGTTTCTCGTAATGTCCTATTGTTTCCCAAAGATAAGGTTCTTTGCATGTATATAAGCCTTTTTATAGAAAACATGATCAAAAACACTCAAAATACATGTTTTTGTTAATGTTTTCCTCTTTCTCCATAAAAGGTGTTTTGCATGCGTTTTAGCTTTTTGTTATGGAAGGAGCTCAAAAACACTTAAAGGCAAGTTCTTAGTAAAAGTTGGTTTTATTCCCATGTAATGTGATTGCCTAGCTTTTTAGTGCTTTATTGCCTAACACGATCAAAAACCCTCAAAAGACACTTTTCTGGTGTAATTTTTTTTAACACATAAAGCTAGTTTCGCATGGAATTTCGGGTTTTGGTAACAAAAAATGTGGAAAACACTCATAATGCACACATTTAGTAAGGTTGTTCTGTTTCTGAATTAAGAGTGTTATTCATGAGCTTCAGGATTTTGGTATTTTAGAAACTTTTCCATAGACACGAGGTTTTGCGTTTTTTGCCTTGTGATTCTTGTGATACTATGAAACACACATTATACACGTTTCTCGTTATGTCCTTTTTTGCCTAATATAGAGTGCTCTGCATCCATTTTCGCGTTTTTTTATGTAACAAACTCAAAAACACTTAAAATATACCTTTTTAGTAATGTTATTCTATTTCTTCATATTGGTTGGTTTGCATCCGTTTTAGCGTTTTTCTACATAAAACTTTGAAAAGACTCGTTTTCAGTAATTTTCTTTTGGATTACCATATAGAGTGACTTTTATATTATTTATCGTTTTGGTGCCTAACTTTCGGAAAAAACACTCAAAAGACAGGTTTCTTGTAAAGTCGTTTAATTTCCCAATAGAGATGCCTTTCCATACCCTTTAGGGTTTGGTACGTAACTCCGAAAAAAGCTAAAATTAACTTTTTCGATAATGTTCTTTTTTCCACATAATTTCCCTGAATTTTGGCAGAATTTTGACATCTTCATTTGGTAGCTATGAACTTGAATAACAAAGAAAAAAATTGCTATTTTTTTATTTATTTTTTATTTGTTTTTTTTTCTATAAAGAGTGTTTTTTGTGGGTTTTAACGTTTTGGTACTTAAGGAACATAAAAACACACATAATACACGTTTCTCGTTATGTCCTTTCGTTTCCCAAACATAAGGTTATTTGCATGTATTAAAGCGTTTTTATAGGTAGCATGATGAAAACCACTTAAAACACATGTTTTTGGTAATGTTATTCTGCTTCTATATAAAGGAGTGTTTTACATGCGTTTTAACGTTTTGGTATGTAAGGATGTCAAAAACACTTCAAGGGAAGTTCTTGGTAAAAGTTGGTTTTTATTCCCATATAATGTGATTGCCCTGCTTTTTATTGCTTTATTGCCTAACACACTCAAAAACACTCAAAAGACACTTCTGGTAAGGACTTTTTTTTTTTCACACAAAGCTAGTTTAGCATGGAATTTGGGGTTTTTATAACTAAGAATGTGAAAAACACTCAAAATACACGCATTTAGTAAGGTTGTTCTGTTTCTTAATTAAGAGTGTTATTCATGAGTTTCAGCATTTTGGTATATTAGAAACTTCTCCATACACACAAGTTTTTGCGTTCTTTTGCCTTGTGATTCTTGTGAAACTGAAACACTCATTATACACGTTTCTCTTTATGTCCTTTCTTTTTTTCCCTAATATAGAGAGTTTTGCTTTCCATCCATTTTCGCGTTTTTTTAATGTAACAAGCACAAAAACACTCAAAATATACCTTTTTGGTAATGTTATTCTATTTCTTCATATTGGTTTGTTTCCATCCGTTTTAGCATTTTTCTACGTAAAACTTTGAAAAGACACGTTTTCAGTAATTTTGTTTTGGATTTCCATATATAATGACTCATATTATTTATCGTTTTTGTGCCTAAGATGCAGAAAAACACTCAAAAGACAGGTTTCTTGTAAAGTCGCTTAATTTCCCCATATAGATTGCTTTGCATACAGTTTAGGGTTTCGTACATAACTCAGAAAAAATACTAAAATTAACTTTTTCGATAATGTTCTTTTTTTCCACATAATTTCCCTGAATTTTGTCAGAATTTTGGCATTTTGATAACTATGAACATCAATAACAAAAAAAATTGCTATTTTTTTATTTATTTATGTTTTTTCTCTCTATAAAGAGTGTTTTTTGGGGGGGGTTTTAACGTTTTGGTACTTAAGGAACTTAAAAACACACATAATACACGTTTCTCGTTATGTCTTTTCGTTTCATAAATATAGGGTTCTTTGCATGTATTTAAGCGTTTTTATAGGTAACATGATCAAACACACTTAAAACACATGTTGTTGGTAATGTTATTCTGCTTCTCCATAAAGGAGTGTTTTGCATGCGTTTTACCGTTTTGGTAGGTAAGGAGATCAAAAACTCTTAAAGGCAAGTTCTCGGTAAAAATTGGTTTTAATCCTGTGTAATGTGATTGTCCTGCTTTTTAGTGTTTTATTGCCTATCACGCTCAAAAACAATCAAGAGACACTTCTGCTAATGTTTTTTTTTTCATACAAAGCTAGTTTCGCCTCGAATTTAGGGTTTTAGTAACTAAGAATGTGAAAAACACTCAAAATACACGCATTTAGTAAGGTTGTTCTGTTTCTTAATTAAGAGTGTTATTCATGAGTTTCAGGATTTTGGTATCTTAGAAACTTCTTCATACACACGAGTTTTTGCCTTTTTTGCCTTGTGATTCTTGTGAAACTATGAAACACTCATTATACACGTTTTTCGTTATGTGCTTTCGCAACGTCATTTTTTTCTCACATAAAGCTGGTTTTGCAAGCAATTTGGGGTTTTGGTAACTAAGAATGTGAAAAGCACTCAAAATACACGCAATTTAGTAAGGTTGTTCTGTTTCTCAATAAAGAGTGTTATTCATGAGTTTCAGCATTTTGGTATCTAGGTATCCATATACAAGAGTTTTTGCGTTTTTTTGCCTTTTGGTTCTTTTTAACTATAAAACACTCATAATCCACTTTTCTTGCAATGTTCTTTTTTTTCTTACTATAGAGTGCTTTGCATGAATTTTCGCGTTTTTTGTAGGTAACATTTTCAAAAACACTCAAAATATACCTTTTTGGTAATGTTTTTCTGTTTCTTGATATTAGTTGGTTTGCATCCGTTATAGCGTTTTTCTACGTAAAACACTGAGAAGACACGTTTTAAGTAATTTTGTTTTGGATTCCCATATAGATTGAGTTCCTTATTATTTATCATTTTGATGCCTAACATGCTGAAAAACACTCAAAATACAGATTTGTGGTAAGGTCGTTTAATTTCCTCATATAGGAGGCTTTGCATGCACTTTAGGTTTTGGTACATAACAGTCCGAAAAAAAAGCTAAAACTAACTTTTTTGATAACTTTCTTTTATCATATAAAAGCTCTGAATTTTCCCAGAATTTTGGCATCTCGGTACCTATGAAGATAAATAAAAAAAAAAATAAAAATAAAAATAAAAAAAAATACTATTTTTATATATTCTAATTTTTTTTTCCAAATAAAGTGTTATTTGTGGAATTTAGCTTTTTGGTACTTAAGGAACTTTAAAACACTCATAATAAATGTTTCGCCTAATGTCCTTTCGTTTCCCAAACATAAGGTTCTTTGCATGTATTTAAGCGTTTTTATAGATAAAATGATCAAAAACACTCAAAATACATGTTTTTGGTAATGTTTTTCTGTTTCTACACAAAGTGTGTTTTGCATGCGTTTTAGCGGTTTGGTATATAAGGATTTCAAAAAACCATAAAGGCAAGTTCTTTGTAAAAAATTTCGTTTTATTCTAATGCAATGTGATTGCCCTGCTTTTTAGTACTTTATTGCCTATCACGCCAAAAAAAAAAAAAAAAAACTCAAAAGACACTTTTCTGGTAATGTAATTTTTTTTCGCACAAAGCTGGTTTCGCATGCAATTTGGGGTTTTGGTAACTAAGAATGTTAAAAGCATTCAAAATTTACGAATTTTGTAACGTTTTTCTGTTTCTTAATTGAAATTGTTATTCATGAGTTTCAGCATTTTGGTATGTAAGAAACTTCTCTAATACACAGCTTTGGTAAGGTAGTTCTGTTTCTCAATTAAAAGTTATTCATGAGTTTCAGCATTTTGGTATGTAAGAAACTTCTCTATGTACACGAGGTTTTCAGATTTTTTCCTTGTGGTTCTTGTGAAACTATAAAACACTCATTATACACGTTTCTCGTAATGTCCTTTTCTTTCTCAATATAGAGTGCTTTCCATCCATTTTCGCATTTCTTGTAGGTAACAAGCTCAAAAACACATAAAAATATATCTTTTTGGTAATGTTATTCTGTTTCTTCATATTGGTTGGTTTGCATCCGTTTTAGCGTTTTTGTACGTAAATCACTAAAAAGACACTTTTTCAGTAATATTGTTGAAATTGCTGAAAAACACTCAAAAGATAGGTTTTTGGTAAAGTCGTGTAATTTCCCCATATAGGTGGCTTTGCATGCACTTCGGGGTTTGGTACATAAGTACGGAAAATAGCTAAAATTATTTTTTTATAATGATTTAATTTTCAAAATTTCCCTTAATTTTGCCAGAATTTCTGCATCTCGGTACCTATGAAGATGAATAACAAAAAAAAAAAAAAAAATTTCTCTATAAAGAGTGTTATTTGTGGGTTTTAGCTTTTTGGTAATTAAGGAATAATACACGACTTTCGTTATGTCCTTTTTTTTATACAAACATAGTGTTCTTTACATGTATTTAAGCGTTTTTATAGGTAACATGATCAAAAACACTGAAAATACATGTTTTTGGTAAAGTTATAGTGTTTCTCATTAAAAGGTGTTTTGCATGCGTTTTAGCGTTTTGGTATGTAAGGAGTTAAAAAACACTTAAAGGCAAGTTCTTCGTAAAATTTGGTTTTATTCCCATGTAATGTGATTGTTCTGCTTTTTAGTGCTTTGTTGCATATCACGCTCAAAAACACTCAAAAGACACTTTTCTGGTAATGTCAATTTTTTTATCCCAGATAAAGCTAGTTTCGCATGTAATTTGGCATTTTCGTAACTAATAATGTGAAAAACATTCAAAGTATACAATTTTATAATGTAGTTCTATTTCTCGATAAAAAGTGTTATTTATGCATTTTGGTTATGCATTTTGGTATGTAAGAATCTTCTCTATATAACCGAGTTTTTGCGTTTATTGCCTTTTGGTTCTTGTGAACCTATAAAACACTCATTATACACGTTTCTCGTAATGTCCTTTTGTTTCCTAATATAGTGTGCTTTCCATCCATTTTTGCATTTTTTGTAGGTAAAAAGCTCAAAACACTGAAAATATATCTTTTTGGTAATGTTATTCTATTTCTTCATATTGGTTGGTTTGCATCCGTTTTAGCGTTTTTATACGTAAAACACTAAAAAGACACGTTTTCAGTAATTTTGTTTTGGATTCACATTGACTGACTTCCATATTATTTATCCTTTGGTGCCTAACATGCTGAAAAACACGGAAAAGAGAGGTTTCTGGTAAAGTCGTTTAACTTCTCTATATAGGTGGCTTGGCATGCACTTTAGGTTTTGGCACAAAACAATCCGAAAAACAGCTATAATTAACTTTTTTGATACCTCTGAAGATGAATAAAAATTAATGGTACCTATGAAGATGAATAAAAAATAATTCTTATTTTTTATATTTTTTAATGTTTTTTTTTTTTTCTAAATAAACATTGTTATTTGTGGGTTTTAGCTTTCTTATACTGAAGGAACTTAAAAACACTCATAATACACGTTTCTTGTAATGTCCTTTCGTTTCCCAAACATAAGGTTCTTTGCATGTTTTTAAGCGTTTTTATAGATAACATGATAAAAAACACTCAAAATACATATTTTTGGTAATGCAAAAGGTGTTTTGCATGCGTTTTAGCGTTTTCGTATGAAAGGATGTAAAAAAACACTTAAAGGCAATTTCTTGGTAAAATTTGTTTTTATTTCCATGTAATGTAATCATCCTGCCTTTTTTGTGCGTTATTTCCTAATACGCTTTAAAAAATTCAAATGACATGCAAAGCCACCAATATGTGGAAATTTAACGAACTTCCCAGAAATCTGTCTTTTTAGTGTTTTTTTTAGCATGTTAGGAACCAAAACGAAAAATAATAAGAAACACACTCTATGTGGGAATCCAAAACAAAATTACTGAAAACGTGTCTTCTCAGTGCTTTACGTAGAAAAACACTAAAACGGATGCAAACCAACCAATATCAAGAAGTAGAAAAACATTACCAAAAATGTATATTTTGAGTTTTTTTGAGCTTGTTACAGAAAAACGCAAAAAATTGATACAAAGCACTCTATATTAGGAAACAAAGGGACATTGCGAGAAAATTGTATAATGATTGTTTTATAGTTCAAAAGAACCACAAGGCAAAAAACGCAAAAACTCGTGTATATGGAGAAGTTTCCTAGATACCAAAATGCTGAAACTCATGTATAACACTCTTAATTGAGAAACACAACAACCTTACTAAATGCGTGTCAAAAACATTAAAGGCAAGTTTTTGGTAAAAGTTGGTTTTATTCCCATAAAATGTGATTGCCCTGCTTTTTAGTTCTTGATTGCCTAACACGCTCAAAAACACTCAAAAGACACTTTTAGTAATGTCATTTTTTTCCCACATAAAGCTAGTTTCGCATGCTATTTGGGGTTTTGCTGACTAATGTGAAAAACAACCAAAATACACGCATTTGGTAAGTTTTTCTGTTTCTTAATTTAGATTGTTATTCATGAGTTTCAGCATTTTGGTATCTAAGAAACTTCTTTATATACACGAGTTTTTTCGTTTTTTGCCTTGTGGTTTTTGTGAACCACAAATTCTTTTGCAAGAAAATAATAAGACACTAATTATACACATTTCTCGTAATGTCCTTTTCTTTCCCAAGAGAGAGTGCTTTGCATCCATTTTCGCGTTTTTTTGTAGGTAACAAGCTCAAAAACACTGAAAGTATATCTTTTTCATGTTATTTTATTTCTTCATATTGGTTTGTTTGCATCCGTTTCAGCGTTTTTCTACGTAAAACACTGAAAAAACACTTTTTCAGTCATTCTGTTTTGGATTCCAAAAGAATTTTGCCAGAATTTTGGCATCTCGGTACCTATGAAGATCAATAACAAAAAAAAGTTTTATTTTTTTCTCTATAAAGAGTGTTATTTGTGTGTTTTAGCTTATTGGTACAAAAGAAACTTAACACTCATAATACACGTTTCTCGTAATGTCCTTTCCTTTCCCAAACATAATGTTTTTTACATGTCTTTAAGCGTTTTTATAGATAACATGATGAAAAACACTCAAAATGCATGTCTTTGGTAATGTTATTCTGTTTCTCCATAAAGTGTGTTTTGCCTGCGTTTCAACGTTTTGGTATGTAAGGAGTTAAAAACACTTAAAGGTAAGTTCTTCGTAAAAGTTGGTTTTCTTCCCATATGATATGATTGTTCTCCTTTCTAGTGCTTTTTTGCATATCACGCTCAAAAACATTCAAAAGACACTTTTCTGAAAATGTCATTTTTTTTTTCCACATAAAGCTAGTTTCGCATTTAATTTGGGATTTTCGCAACAAAGAATGTGAAAAACACTCAAAATACACACATTTGGTAAGGTAATTTTGTTTATCAATTAAAAGTGTTATTCATGCACTTCAGCATTTTGGTATGTAAGATACTTCTTTCTACACGAGTTTTTGTGTTTTTTGCCTTGTGGTTTTTGTTAAACTATAAAACACTCATTATACAAGTTTCTCGTAATTTCCTTTTGTTTCCCAATATAGAGTGCTTTATATCCATTTTCGCATTTTTTTGTGGGTAACAAGCTCAAAAACACTAAAAATATATCTTTTTCTTAATGTTATTCTATTTCTTCATATTGGTGTGTTTACATCCGTTTTAGCGTTTTTATTAGTAAATCTCTAAAAAGAAACGTTTTCAGTAATATTGTTGAAATTGCTGAAAAACACTTAAGAGACAGGTTTCTGGTAAAGTAGTGTAATTTCCGCATATAGGTGGCTTTGCATGCACATTAGGGTTTGGTACATAACTCCGGATAAAATCTAAAATGGTTATTTTAATAATGTTTTTTTTTTATCTAATTTCCCTGAATTTTGCAAGAATTTTGGCATGTCGGTACCAATGAAGATGAATAAAAAAAAATCTATTTTTTTTATTAATATATTTATTTAGAGTGTTATTTTTTTGTGGGTTTTAACTTTCTGGTACTTAAGGAACTTAAAAACACTCATAATACACAATTTTCGTAATGCCCTTTTGTTTCACAAACATAGGGTTCTTTGCAAGTATTTTAGCGTTTTTATAAGTAACATGATCAAAAACACTCAAAATTCATGTTTTTGGTAATGTTTTTTTGTTTCTTTATTAAGGGTGTTTTGCATGCGTTTTAGCGTTTTCGTATGTAAGGAGTTAAAAATACACTTAAAGGTAAGTTCTTGGTAAAAGTTGGTTTTATTCCCATGTAATGTGATTATTCCGCTTTTTAGTGCTTTGTTGCATATCACGATTAAAAACACTCAAAAGACACTTTTCTGGTAATGTCATTTTTTTCCCACATAAAGCAAATTTCGCATAGAATTTGGGGTTTTGGTAACTAAGAATGTAAAAACACTCAAAATACACGCATTTAGTAAGTTTGTTTTGTTTCTTAATGAAGAGTGTTATTCATGAGTTTCAGCATTTTGGTATCTTAGAAACTTCTCCATACACACGAATTTTTGCGTTTTTTGCCTCGTGATTCTTGTGAAACTATGAAACACTCATTAAAGACGTTTCTCGTTATGTCCTTATTTTTTCCTAATATATATTGCTTTGCATCCATTTTCGCATTTTTTTTATGTATCAAGCTCAAAAACACTCAAAATATAACTTTTTGGTAATGTTATTCTATTTCTTCATATTGGTTGGTTTGCATCCGTTTTAGCGTTTTTCTACGTAAAACTTTGGAAAGACACGTTTTCAGTAATTTTGTTTTGAATTTCCATATAGAGTGACTTTCATATTATTGATAGTTTTGGTGCCTAACATGCGGAAAAACACTCAAATGAAAGGTTTCTTGTAAAGTCGTTTAATTTCCCCATACAGATGGCTTTCCATACACTTTATTGTTTGGTACATAACTCCGAAAAATATCTAAAATTAACTTTATCGATAATGTTCTTTTTTCCACATAATTCCCCTGAATTTTGGCAGAAGTTTGCCATATTGGCAGCTATGAACATCAATAAAAAAAATGCTATTTGTTTTATTTATTTATTTATTTATTTATTATTATTTTTTTTTTTTTTTGTTCTCTATAAAGAGTGTTATTTTTGGGTTTTAACGTTTTGGTACCTAAGGACCTTAAAAACACATAATACACATTTCTCGTCATGTCCTTTCGTTTCCCAAACATAGGGTTCTTTGCATGTATTTAACCGTTTTTATAGGTAACTTGATCAAAAACACCTAAAACACATGTTGTTGGTAATTTTATTCTGCTTCTAGAAAAAAAGGAGTGTTTTCCATGCGTTTTAGTGTTTTGTTATGTAAGGAGGTCAAAAACACTTGAAGGCAAGTTATTGGTAAAATTTGGTTTTATTCCCATGTAATGTGATTGCCCTGGTTTTTTGTGCTTTATTGGCTAACACGCTCAAAAACACTCAAAAGACACTTCTGGTAATGTCATTTTTTTCCCCACATAAAGTTAGTTTCGCATGCTATTTTGGGTTTTGCTAAGAATGTGAAAAAGACTTAAAATACACGCTTTTGGTAAGGTTGTTCTGTTTCTCAATTGATATTGTTATTCATGAGTTTCAGCATTTTGGTATCTAACAAACTTTTTATATCCACGAGTTTTAGCGTGTCAAAAACATTTAAAGGCAACTTTATTGTAAAAGTTGGTTTTATTCCCATTTAATGTGATTGCTCTGCTTTTTAGTGCTTTATTGCCTAACACGCTCAAAAACACTCAAAGACACTTTTCTGGTAATGTCATTTTTTTCCCACATAAAGCTGGTTTCGCATGCAATTTTGGGTTTTCGTAACTAAGAATGTGAAAAGTACTCAAAATACACGCATTTAGTAAGGATGTTCTCTTTCTCAGTTAAGAGTGTTGTTCATGAGTTTCAGCATTTTGGTGTCTAGGAAACTTCTTCATATTTTTTGCCTTGTGGTTCTTTTGAACTATAAAACACTCATTATACACTTTTCTTGCAATGTCCTTTTGCTTCCCATTTTAGACTGCTTTCCATGAATTTTCGCTTTATTAATAGGTAACAAGCTCAAAAACACTCAAAATATACTTTTTTTGGTAATATTTTTCTATTTCATGATATAGGTTGATTTGCATCCGTTTTAGCTTTTTTCTACGTAAAACACTGAGAAGACATGTTTTCAGTAATTTTCTTTTGGATTCCCATATAGAGTGAGTTCCTTATTATTTATCGTTTTGGTCCCTAACATGCTGAAAAACACTCAAAAAACCGATTTATGATAAGGTTGTTTAATTTCCTCACATAGGAGGCTTTGCATGCACTTTAGTGTTTGGTACATAACAGTCCGATAAAAAAAGCTAAAATTAACTGTTTTGACAATATTATTTTAACATATAATTGCCCTGAATTTTCCCAGAATTTTGGCATCTCGGTACCTATGAAGATAAATAAAATAAAAAAAATAATTTTTTTATTTTTTTATTTTTTTTATTTCTTTCTAAAAGAGTTATTTATGGGCTTTAGCTTTTTGGTACTTAAGGAACTTAAAAACACTCATAATACACGTTTCTCGTAATGTCCTTTCGTTTCCCAAAGATAAGTTTCTTTGCATGTATATAAGCCTTTTTATAGAAAACATGATCAAAAACACTCAAAATACATGTTTTTGTTAATGTTTATGCTCTTTCTCCATAAAAGGTGTTTTGCATGCGGTTTAGCTTTTCGTTATGGAAGGAGCTCAAAAACACTTAAAGGCAAGTTCTTGGTAAAAGTTGGTTTTATTCCCATGTAATGTGATTGCCTAGCTTTTTTGTGCTTTATTGCCTAACACGCTCAAAAACCCTCAAAAGACACTTTTCTGGTGTCATTTTTTTAACACATAAAGCTAGTTTCGCATGGAATTTCGGGTTTTGGTAACAAAAAATGTGGAAAACACTCATAATACACACATTTAGTAAGGTTGTTCTGTTTCTTAATTAAAAGTGTTATTCATGAGTTTCAGGAATTTGGTATCTTAGAAACTTTTCCATAGACACGAGGTTTTGCGTTTTTTCCCTTGTGATTCTTGTGATACTATGAAACACACATTATACACGTTTCTCGTTATGTCCTTTTTTGCCTAATATAGAGTGCTCTGTATCCATTTTCGCGTTTTTTTTTTATGTAACAAACTCAAAAACACTTAAAATATACCTTTTTAGTAATGTTATTCTATTTCTTCATTTTGGTTGGTTTGCATCCGTTTTAGCGTTTTTCTACATAAAACTTTGAAAAGACTCGTTTTCAGTAATTTTCTTTTGGATTTCCATATAGAGTGACTTTTATATTATTTATCGTTTTGGTGCCTAACATTCGGAAAAACACTCAGAAGACAGGTTTCTTGTAAAGTCGTTTAATTTCCCAATAGAGATGCCTTTCCATACCCTTTAGGGTTTGGTACATAACTCCGAAAAAAGCTAAAATTAACTTTTTCGATAATGTTCTTTTTTCCACATAATTTCCCTGAATTTTGGCAGAATTTTGACATCTTCATCTGGTAGCTATGAACTTGAATAACAAAGAAAAAAATTGCTATTTTTTTATTTATTTTTTATTTGTTTTTTCTCTATAAAGAGTGTTTTTTTGTGGGTTTTAACGTTTTGGTACTTAAGGAACATAAAAACACACATAATACACGTTTCTCGTTATGTCCTTTCGTTTCCCAAACATAAGGTTATTTGCATGTATTAAAGCGTTTTTATAGGTAGCATGATGAAAAACACTTAAAACACATGTTTTTGGTAATGTTATTCTGCTTCTATATAAAGGAGTGTTTTACATGCCTTTTAGCGTTTTGGTATGTAAGGAGGTCAAAAACACTTCAAGGGAAGTTCTTGGTAAAAGTTGGTCTTTATTCCCTTATAATGTGATTGCCCTGCTTTTTATTGCTTTATTGCCTAACACACTCAAAAACACTCAAAAGACACTCCTGGTAAGGACTTTTTTTTCACACAAAGCTAGTTTAGCATGGAATTTGGGGTTTTTATAACTAAGAATGTGAAAAACACACAAAATACACGCATTTAGTAAGGTTGTTCTGTTTCTTAATTAAGAGTGTTATTCATGAGTTTCAGCATTTTGGTATATTAGAAACTTCTCCATACACACAAGTTTTTGCGTTCTTTGCCTTGTGATTCTTGTGAAACTATGAAACACTCATTATACACGTTTCTCTTTATGTCCTTTCTTTTTTTCCCTAATATAGAGAGTTTTGCTTTGCATCTATTTTCGCGTTTTTTTTTTATGTAACAAGCACAAAAACACTCAAAATATACCTTTTTGGTAATGTTATTCTATTTCTTCATATTGGTTTGTTTCCATCCGTTTTAGCATTTTTCTACGTAAAACTTTGAAAAGACACGTTTTCATTAATTTTGTTTTGGATTTCCATATAGAATGACTCATATTATTTATCGTTTTTGTGCCTAACATGCAGAAAAACACTCAAAAGACAGGTTTCTTGTAAAGTCGCTTAATTTCCCCATATAGATTGCTTTGCATACAGTTTAGGGTTTGGTACATAACTCAGAAAAAAATACTAAAATTAACTTTTTCGACAATGTTCTTTTTTCCACATAATTTCCCTGAATTTTGGCAGAATTTTGGCATCTTGATAACTATGAACATCCATAACAAAAAAAAAAATTGCTATTTTTTTTATTTATTTGTTTTTTCTCTCTATAAAGAGTGTTATTTTTTTGGTTTTAACGTTTTGGTACTTAAGGAACTTAAAAACACACATAATACACGTTTCTCGTTATGTCCTTTCGTTTCATAAATATAGGGTTCTTTGCATGTATTTAAGCGTTTTTATAGGTAACATGATCAAATACACTTAAAACACATGTTGTTGGTAATGTTATTCTGCTTCTCCATAAAGGAGTGTTTTGCATGCGTTTTACCGTTTTGGTAGGTAAGGAGATCAAAAACTCTTAAAGGCAAGTTCTTGGTAAAAATTGGTTTTAATCCTGTGTAATGTGATTGTCCTGCTTTTTAGTGCTCTATTGCCTATCACGCTCAAAAACAATCAAGAGACATTTTTTTGCAATGTCATTTTTTTCTCACATAAAGCTGGTTTTGCATGCAATTTGGGGTTTTGGTAACTAAGAATGTGAAAAGCACTCAAAATACACGCAATTTAGTAAGGTTGTTCTGTTTCTCAATAAAGAGTGTTATTCATGAGTTTCAGCATTTTGGTATCTAGGTATCCATATACAAGAGTTTTTGCGATTTTTGCCTTTTGGTTCTTTTTAACTATAAAACACTCATAATCCACTTTTCTTGCAATGTTCTTTTTTTTTCTTACTGTAGAGTGCTTTGCATGAAATTTTGCGTTTTTTGTAGGTAACATGTTCAAAAACACTCAAAATATACCTTTTTGGTAATGTTTTTCTGTTTCTTGATATTAGTTGGTTTGCATCCGTTATAGCGCTTTTCTACGTAAAACACTGAGAAGACATGTTTTAAGTAATTTTGTTTTGGATTCCCATATAGATTGAGTTCCTTATTATTTATCGTTTTGATGCCTAACATGCTGAAAAACACTCAAAATACAGATTTCATGTAAGGTCGTTTAATTTCCTCATATAGGATTCTTTGCATGCACTTTAGGTTTTGGTACATAACAGTCCGAAAAAAAAGTTAAAACTAACTTTTTTGATAACTTTCTTTTATCATATAAAACCTCTGAATTTTCTCAGAATTTTGGCATCTCGGTACCTATGAAGATAAATAAAAAAAAAATAAAAATAAAAAAAAAAATTATTTTTATATATTTTAATTTTTTTTTCCAAATAAAGTGTTATTTGTGGAATTTAGCTTTTTGGTACTTAAGGAACTTAAAAACACTCATAATAAATGTTTCTCCTAATGTCCTTTCGTTTCCCAAACATAAGGTTCTTTGCATGTATTTAAGCGTTTTTATAGATAACATGATCAAAAACACTCAAAATACATGTTTTTGGTAATGTTTTTCTGTTTCTACACAAAGTGTGTTTTGCATGCGTTTTAGCGGTTTGGTATATAAGGAGCTCAAAAAACCATAAAGGCAAGTTCTTGGTAAAAACTTTCGTTTTATTCCAATGCAATGTGATTCCCCTGCTTTTTAGTACGTTATTGCCTATCACGCCAAAAAAAAAAAAAAAAAACTCAAAAGACACTTTTCTGGTAATGTAATTTTTTTTTCCCACAAAGCTGGTTTCGCATGCAATTTGGGGTTTTGGTAACTAAGAATGTGAAAAGCATTCAAAATTTACGAATTTAGAAACGTTCTTCTGTTTCTTAATTGAAAGTGTTATTCATGATTTTCAGCATTTTGGTATGTAAGAAACTTCTCTAATACACACATTTGGTAAGGTAGTTATGTTTCTCAATTAAATGTTATTCATGAGTTTCAGCATTTTGGTATGTAAGAAACTTCTCTATGTACACGAGTCTTTTAGATTTTTGCCTTGTGGTTCTTGTGAAACTAAAAAAAAACACTCATTATACACGTTTATCGTAATGTCCTATTCTTTCTCAATATAGAGTGCTTTCCATCCATTTTCCCATTTCTTGTAGGTAAGAAGTTCAAAAACACAAAAATATATCTTTTTTTGTAATGTTATTCTGTTTCTTCATATTGGTTGTTGTGCATCCGTTTTAGCGTTTTTCTACGTAAAACACTAAAAAGACATTTTTTCAGTAATATTGTTGAAATTGCTGAAAAACACTCGAGACAGGTTTCTGGTAAATTATTTTTTATAATGATTTTTTTTTTTATTTCCCTGAATTTTGCCAGAATTTTGGTATCTCGGTACCTATGAAGATGAATAACAAAAAAAAAATCTTACTTTTTCTCTATAAAGAGTATTATTTGTGGATTTTAGCTTTTTGGTACTTAAGCAAGATAAAAACACTCATAATACACTATTTTCGTGAAGTCCTTTTGTTATACAAACATAGCGTTGTTTATATCTATTTAAGGGTTTTTATAGGTAACATGATCAAAAACACTCAAAATACATGTTTTTGGTAATGTTCTGTTTATTCTTAAAGGGTATTTTGACTGCGTTTTAGCGTTTTGGTATGTAAGGAGTAGAAAAACACTTAAAGGCAAGTTCTTCGTAAAAGTTCGTTTTATTCTCATGTAATGTGATTGTTCTGCTTTTTAGTGCTTTGTTGTATTATCACGTTAAAAACACACAAAAGACACTTTTCTGGTAATGTCATTTTTTTCCCACATAAAGCTAGTTTCGCATTTAATTTGGCATTTTCGTAACTAAGAATGTGAAAAACATTCAAAGTACACAATTTGGTAAGGTAGTTCTATTTCTCAATAAAAAGTGTTATTTTCATCATTTTAGTATGTATTTCATCATTTTCGTATGTAAGAAACTTCTTTATATATCCGAGTTTTTGCGTTTATTTCCTTGTTGTTCTTCTGAAACTATAAAACACTCATTATACACGTTTCTCGTAATGTCCTTTTGTTTCCTAACATAGTGTGCTTTCTATCCATTTTTGCATTTTTTGTAGGTAACAAGCTCAAAAACACTCAAAATATATATTTTTGGTAATGTTATTATATTTTTTTCATATTGATGGTTTGCATCCGTTTTAGCGTTTTTCTACGTAAAACACTGAAAAGACACGTTTTCAATAATTTTGTTTCGGATTCACATATCGACTGACTTACATATTATTTATCGTTTTGGTGCCTAACATGCTGAAAAACACTGAAAAGATAGGTTTCTGGTAAAGTCGTTTAACTTCCCTATATAGGTGGCTTTGCAAGAACTTTAGGGATTGGTACATAACAATGCGAAAAAAAAGCTATAATTAACTTTTTTGATGATGTTCTTTTTTCCACATAAATTCCTTGAATTTTGGCAGAGTTTTGGAATGTCGGTACCTATGAAGATGAAAAAAAAAATTCCAATTTTTTATTCTTTTATTTTTTCATTTATTTTTTTTCTAAATAAACAGTGTCATTTCTGGGTTATAGCTTTTTGATACTGAAGGATCTTAAAAACACTCATAATACACGTTTCTCGTAATGTCCTTTCGTTTCCCAAACATAACGTTCTTTCCATGTATTTAAGCGTTTTTATAGATAACATGGTCAAAAACACTCAAAACACATGTTTTTGGTAATGCAAAATGTGTTTTCCATGCATTTTAGCGTTTCGATATGTAAGGAGGTCAAAAACACTTAAAATCAAGTTATTGGTAAAATTTGGTTTTATTCCCATGTAATGTGATTGCCCTGCTTTTAAGTGCGGTATTGCCTAACACGTTCAAAAACACTCAAAAGACATGCAAAGCCTCCCATATGAGGAAATTAAACGACCTTACCAGAAATCTGTCTTTTGAGTGTTTTTCAGCATGTTAGTCACCAAAACGTTGAATAATAAGGAACTCACTCTATATGGGAATTAAAAACAAAATTCCTAAAAACGTGTCTTTTCAGTGTTTTACGGATGCAAACCAACCAATATCAAAAAGTAGAAAAACATTACCAAAAATATATATTTTGAGTATTTTTGAGCTTGTTATCTACAAAAAAAAAACGCGAAACTTGATACAAAGCACTCTATATTAGGAAAAAAAGGGACATTGTGACAAAAGTGTATAATGAATGTTTTTATAGTTCAAAAGAACCACAAGGCAAAAAACGCAAAATCTCTTGTATATGGAGAAGTTTCCTAGATACCAAAATGCTGAAACTCATAAATAACACTCTTAATTGAGAAACAGAACAACCTTACTAAATGCGTGTTAAAAACACTTAAAGGCAAGTTTTTGGTAAAACTTTTTTTTTCACATGTAATGTGATTAACCTCCTTTTTAGTGTTTTATTGCCTAACACGCTGAAAAAACACTCAGAGATACTTTTCTGTAATGTTATTTTTTTTTCCACATAAAGCTAGTTTCACATGGAATTTGGGATTTTGTTAACTAAGAATGTAAAAAACACTCAAAATACACGCATTTAATAAGGTTGTTCTGTTTCTTAATTAAGAGTGTTATTCATGAGTTTCAGCATTTTGGTATATTAGAAACTTCTCCATACACACGAGTTTTTGCGTCTTTTGCCTTGTGATTCTTGTGAAACTATAAAACACTCATTATACACGTTTTTCGTTATGTCCTTTTTTTCCTAATATAGTTTTATCCTAATATAGTTTTCGCATTTTTCTACGTAAGTCTTTCAAAAGACACCTTTTTTTAGTAATTTTGTTTTGGATTTCCATTTAGAGTGACTTTCATATTATTTATCGTTTTGGTGCCTAACATGCGGAAAAAACACTCTAAAGACAGGTTTCCTGTAAAGTCGTTTAATTTCCCTATATAGGTGGCTTTGCATACACTATAGGGTTTGATACATAAAAAGCTAAAATTAATAATGTTCTTTTTTCCACATATTTTCCCTGAATTTTTTCAGAATATTACCATTTTGGAACCTATGAACATCAATAACAAAAGAAAAAAAATCCTATTGTTTAATTTATTTTTATTTCATTTTTTTCTCTATAAATCGTGTTATTAACGTTCTGGTACTTAGAGAACTTAAAAACATTCATAATACACATTTCTCGTAATGTCCTTTCCTTTCACAAATATAGGGATCTTTGCATGTATTTAAGAGTTTTTATAGGTAACATGATAAAAAACACTCTAAACACATGTTTTTGGTAATGTTATTCTGCTTTTCCAAAAAGGGGTGTTTTGCGTGCGTTTTACCGTTTTGGTATGTAAGGAGCTCAAAAACACTTTAAGGCATGTCTTGGTAAAAGTTGGTTTTATTCATATGTAATGTGATTGCCCTGCTTTTTAGTGCTTTATTGCCTAACACGCTCAAAAGACAGTTTTGGTGATTTCACTTTTTCTTCCCACATAAGGCTAGTTTCGCATGCTATTTGGGGTTTCGCTAAAAATGTGAAAAAAAAAAAAAACACTCAAAATACACGCATTTGGTAAGGTTCTTCTGTTTCTCAATTAAGAGTGTTATTCATGAGATTCAGCTTTTTGGTATCTAACAAACTTCTTTATATACACGAGTTTTTGCGTTTTTTGCCTTGTGGTTTTTGTGAACCACAAGTTCTTTTGCCCGAAAATAATAAGACACTTATTATACACATTTCTCGTAATGTCCTTTTTTTTCCCAATAGGAGTGCTTTGCATCCATTTTTGCGTTTTTTGTAGGTAACAAGCTGAAAAACACTCAAAATATAGCTTTTTCGTAATGTTATTTTATTTCTTCATATTGGTTGGTTTGCATCCGTTTTAGCGTTTTTTCTACGTAAAATACCGAAAAGACACGTTTTCAGTAATTTTAGTTTTGATTCCCAAAGAATTTTGCCAGAATTTTGGCATCTCGGTACTTATGAAGATAAATAACAAAAAAATAAATAAATAAATCTATTTTTTATATATTTTTCTCTATAAACAGCATTATTTGTGGGTTTTAGCTTTCTGGTACAAAAGGAACTTAAAAACACTCATAATACAAGTTTCTCGTAATGCCCTTTCGTTTCCCAAACATGATGTTCTTTACATGTATTTAAGCGTTTTTATAGATAACATGGTCAAAAACACTCAAAATACATGTCTTTGGAAATGTTATTCTGTTTCTAGATAAAATGTGTTTTGCATGCGTTTTACCGTTTTGGTATATAAGGAGTTAAAAGCACTTAAAGGCAAGTTCTTCGTAAAAGTTGGTTTTATTCCCATATAATGTGATTGTTCTGCTTTTTAGTGATTTGTTGCATATCACAAAAAAAAAAAAACACTCAAAAGACACTTTTCTGATAATATCATTTTTTTTCTACATAAAGCTAGTTTCGCTTGTAATTTGGGATTTTCGTAACTAAGAATGTGAACAAAGTCAAAATACACACATTTGGTAAGGTATTTGTTTCTCAATTAAAGGTGTTATTCATGCATTTCAGCATTTTGGTATGTAAGAAACTTCTCTCTATACACGAGCTTTTGCATTTTTTGCCTTGTGGTTCTTGTTAAACTATAAATCACTCATATACACGTTTCCCGTAATGTCATTTTGTTTCCCAATATAGAGTGCTTTCCATCCATTTACGCATTTTTTGTAGGTAACACGCTCAAAAACACTCAAAATATATATTTTTGTTAATGTTATTGTATTTCTTGATATTGGTTGGTTTACATCCGTTTTAGCGTTTTTCTCAGTAAATCTCTGAAAAGACACGTTTTCTGTAATATTGTTGAAATTCCTGAAAAACACTCAAAAAACAGGTTTCTGGTTAAGTCGTGTAATTTCCCCATATGGCTTTCCATGCACTTTAGTGTTTGGTACATAATTCCGGAAAAAAACTAAGATTATTTTTTTTTATAATGTTTTTTTTTCATCTAATTTCCATGAATTTTGCCAGAGTTTTGACATCTCGGTATCTATGAATATGAATAACAAAAAAAAATTCTATTTTCTTTATTGAAATATTATTATTTATTTATTTTTTTTTTGTCTATAAGGAGTGTTATTTGTGGGTTTTAGCTTTTTGGTACTTAAGGAATATTAAAAACACTCATAATACACAATTTTTATAATGTCCTTTTGTTTCACAAACATAGGGTTCTTTGCATGTATTTAAGTGTTTTTATAGGTAGCATGATCAAAAACACTCAAAATTCATGTTTTTGGCAAGGAGCTCTGTTTCACCATAAAGTGTATTTTGAATGCGTTTTAGTGTTTTGGTATATAAGAAGCTCAAAAACACTTAAAGGCAAGTTCTTGGTAAAAATTGGTTTTATTCCAATGTAATGTGATTGCCCTCCTTTTTAGTTCTTTATATCCTATCACGCTCAAAAACACTCAAAAGACATTTTTCTGGTAATGTCATTTTTTTCCCACATAAAGCTGGTTTCGCATGCAATTTGGGGTTTTGGTAACTAAGAATGTTAAAAGCACTTAAAATACAAGTATTTAGTAAGGATGTTCTGTTTCTCAATTAAAAGTGTTATTCCATAGTTTCAGCATTTTCGTATCTAGGAAACTTCTTCATATACACTAGTTTTTGCATTTTTTGTCTTGTGGTTCTTTTGAATTTTAAAACACTCATTATACACTTTTCTTGCAATGTCCTTTTCTTTCGAATTATAGAGTGCTTTGCATCAATATTTGCGTTTTTTTTATAGGTAACAAGCTCAAAAACACTCAAAATATATCTTTTTGGTAATGTTTTTTTATTTCTAAATATTGGTTGGTTTGCATCCCTTTTTTGCGTTTTTCTACGTAAAACACTGAGAAAACACGTTTTCAGTAATTTTGTTTTAAATTCCCATATAGAGTGAGTTCCTTATTATTTATCGTTTTGGTGCCTAACATGCTGAACAACACTCAAAAGACAGAATTCTGATAAGGTCGTTTAATTTCCTCATATAGCAGGCTTTGCATGCAATTTAGGGTTTGGTACATAACAGTCCGAAAAAAAGCTGAAATTAACTTTTTTGATACTATTCTTTTATCATATAATTGCCCTGAATTTTCCCAGAATTTTGGTATCTTGGTACCTATGAAGATGAGTAACAAAATTTTTTTTTTATATTTATTTATTTATTTATTTTTCTCAATAAAGAGTGTTATTTCTAGAATTTAGCTTTTTGGTATTTCAGGAACTTAAAAACACTCATAATACAAGTTTCTTGTAATGTCCTTTCGTTTCCCAAACATAAGGATCTTTGAATGTATTTAAGCGTTTTTATAGCAAACATGATCAAAAGCACTCAAAATACATGTTTTTGGTAATGTTATTCTGTTTCTCCATAAGAGGTGTTTTGCATGCGTTTTACCGTTATGGTATGTAAAGAGCTAAAAAACACTTAAAGGCAAATTCTTGGGTAAAGTTGGTTTTTATTATTATATAATGTGATATCCTTGCTTTTCAGTCCTTTATTGCCTAACACGCTCAAAAACCTTCAAAAGACACTTTTCTGGTAATGTCATTTTTTTTCACTCATAAAGCTAGTTTCGCATGGAAATTGGGGTTATGGTAACTAAGAATGTAAGGAGGTCAAAAAAACTTCAAGGCAATTTATTGGTAAAAGTTGGTTTTATTCCCAGGTAAAGTGATTTGTGCCTTATTGCCTAACACGCTGAAAAACTCTCAAAAGGCACTTCTGGTAATGTCATATTTTTCCCAAATAAAACTAGTTTCGCATGCTATTTGGGGTTTTGCTAAGAATGTGAAAAACACTGAAAATACATGCATTTGGTAAGGTTGTTCTGTTTCTCAATTAAGATTGTTATTCATGAGTTTCAGCATTTTGGTATCTAACAAACTTCTTTATATAAACGAGTTTTTGCGTTTTTTGCCTTGTGGTTCTTGTGAACAAGTTCTTTTGCCCGAAAACAATAAGACACTCATTATACACTTTTCTCGTAATGTCCTTTTGTTTCCCAATAGGGAGTGCTTTGCATCCATTTTCGCGTTTTTTGTAAGAAGCTCAAAAACACTCATGATATATTTTTTTGGTAATGTTATTCTATTTCATCATATTGGTTGGTTTTCATCCGTTTTATCGTTTTTCTACGTAAAACACCGAAAAGATACGTTTTCAGTAATTTTGTTTTCGATTCCTAAAGAATTTTGACAGAATTTTGTCTTCTCAGTACCTATGAAGATAAATAACAAAAAAAAATATTATTGTTTTTTTTCTCTATAAAGAGTGTTATTTCTGGGTTTTAGCATGACATGAAGTTCATTACATGTATTTAAGCGTTTTTATAGATAACATAAACAAAAACACAAAATAAATGTTTTTGGTAATGTTATTCTGTTTCTCCATAAAATGAGTTTTGCATGCGTTTTAGCGTTTTGGTATGTAAGGAGTTAAATACACTTAAAGGCAAGTTCTACGTAAAAGTTTGTTTTATTCCCATATAATGTGATTCTTCTGCTTTTTAGTGCTTTGTTGCATATCATGCTCAAAAACATTCAAAGGAAACTTTTCTGATAAAGTCATTTTTTTCCGAAAAAAAAGCTAGTTTTGCATGTAATTTGGGATTTTCGTAACTGAGAATGTGAAAAAACACTCAAAATACACACATTTGGAAAGGTAGTTCTGTTTCTCAATTAAATGTGTTATTCATGTATTTCAGCATTTGGTATGTAAGAAACTTCTCTCTATACACGAGTTTTTGCGTTTTTTGCTTTGTTATTCTTGTGAAACTATAAAACACTCATTATACACGTTTCTCGTAATATCTTTTTGTTTCCCAATATAGAGTGCTTTCCATCCATTTTCGCATTTTTTGTAGGTAACAAGCTCAAAAACATGTAAAATCTATCTTTTTGGTAATGTTCTTGTATTTCTTCATATTGGTTGGTTTGCATCCGTTTTAGCGTTTTTCTTCGTAAATCTCTGAAAAGACAAGATTTCAGTAATATTGTTGAAATTTCTAAAAAAAAACACTTAAAAGACAGTTTTCTGGTAAAGTTGTGTAATTTCCCCATATAGGTGGCTTTGCATGCACTTCAGGGTTTGGTATATAACCGGAAAAAAGCTAAAATTATTTTTTTCTGATAATGTTTTTTTTTTCTAATATCCCTGAATTTTACCGGAATTTTCGCATCTTGGTACTTATGAAGATGAATAACAAAAAGAAAAAAATCCATTTTTTTATTTATTTTTTCTCTATAAAGAGTGTTGTTATTTGTGGGTTTTAGCTTTTTGGTACTTAAGGAACTCAAAAACACTCATAATTCACAATTTTCGTAATTTCCTTCCGTTTCACAAATATAGAGTTCTTTGTATTTATTAAAGCGTTTTTATAGGTAACACGATCAAAAACACTGAAAATTCATTTTTTTGGTAATGTTATTTTGTTTTTCCATAAAGGGTGTTTTGCATGCGTTTTAGCTTTTTGGTATGTAAGGAGTTAAAAACACTTAAAGGCAAGTTCTTGGTAAAAGTTGCTTTATTCCCATATAATGTGATTCTTCTGCTTTTTAGTGCTTTATTTCATATCACGCTCAAAATCATTCAAAAGACAATTTTCTGATAATGTCATTTTTTTTTTCCACATAAAGCTAGTTTCGCATGTAATTTGGGATTTTCATAACAAAGAATGTGAAAAACACTCATAATACTCACATTTGGCAAGATGGTTCTGTTCCTCAATTAAAAAATTCTATAGTTTCAGTATTTTGGAATGTAAGAAACTCCTCTATATACAATAGTTTTTACTTTTTTTTTGCCTTGTGGTTCTTGTGAAACTATAAAACACTCATTATACACGTTTGTCGTAATGTCCTTTCGCTTCCCAATATAGAGTGCTTTCCATCCATTTTTGCGTTTTTTGTAGGTAACAATTTCAAAAACACTCAAAATACACCTTTTTGGTAATGTTATTCTATTTCTTCATATTGGTTGGTTTGCATCCGTTTTAGCGTTTTTCTACGTAAAACACCGAAAAGACACGTTTTCAGTAATTTTGTTTTGAATTCCCATATAGATTGACTTCCATGTTATTTATCGTGTTGGTTCCTATCATGGTGAAAAACACTCATAAGACAGTTTTCTGGCAAAGACGTTTAATTTCCTCATATAGGTGGCTTTGCATGCATTTAGGGGTTTCGTACATAACAGTCCGAAAAAAAAGCTAATTTTAACTTTTTTGATAATGTTCTTATTTCACGTAATTTCTTGAATTTTGGTTAGCTTTTTGGTAATTAATGAACTTAAAAACACTCATAATACACGTTTCTCGTAATAACCTTTCGTTTTCCAAAAATAGGGTTCTTTGCATGTATTTAGGCGTTTTTATTGGTAACATGATCAAAAACACTCAAAATACATGTTTTTGGCAATGTTATTCTGTTTCACCAGAAAGTGTGTTTTGCGTGCGTTTTAGTGTTTTAGTATATAAGGAGCTCAAAAACACTTAAAGGCAAGTTCTTGTTAAAAATTGGTTTTTCTCCAATGTAATGTGATTGCCCTGCTTTTTAGTGCTTTATTGCCTATCACGCTCAAAAACACTTAAAAGACATTTCTCTGGTAATGTCATTTTTTTCCCCACATAAAGCTGGTTTTGCATGCAATTTCGGGCTTTGGTAACAAAGAATGTGAAAAGCACTCAAAATACACGCATTTATTGAGGATTTTTCTGTTTCTGAATTAAGATTGTTTTTCATGAGTTTCAGCATTTTGGTACCTAAGAAACTTCTTCATATACACGAGATTTTGCATTTTTTGCCTTGTAGTTCTTTTGAACTATAAAACACCCATTATACACTTTTCTTGCAATGTCCTTTTGTTTCCCATTATAGAATGCTTTGTATCAATTTCGCGTTTTTTTATAGATAACAAGCTCAAAAACACTCAAAATATACCTTTTTGGTAATGTTTTTCTATTTCTTGATATTTAGCGTTTTTCTACGTAAAACACAGAGAAGACACGTTTTCAGTAATTTTGTTTTGGATTCCCATATAGAGTAAGTTCCTTATTATTCATCGTTTTGGTGCCTAACATGCTGAAAAACACTCAAAACACAGATTTCTTATAAGGTCGTTTAATTTCCTCACATAGGAGGCTTTGCATGCACTTAGGGTTTGGTACATAACAGTCCGAAAAAAAAGCTAAAGTTAACTGTTTTGATAATATTCTTTTATCATATAATTGCCCTGAATTTTCCCAGAATTTTGGCATCTCGGTACCTATGTAGATGATTTTTTTATTTTTTTTATAATTTTTTTATTTTCTATTTATTTATTTTTTTTCTAAATAAAAAGTGTTATTTGTGGGTTTTAGCTTTTTGGTATTTGAGTAACTTAAAAGCACTTATAATACACATTTCTCGTAACGTCCTTTCGATTCCCAAAATAAGGTTCTTTGCATGTATTTAAGCATTTATATAGATAACATAATCAAAAACATTTAAAATATATGTTTTTGGTAATTATATTCTGTTTCTCAATAAAAGGTGTTTTGCATGCGTTTTAGCGTTTTTGTATGTAATGAGATCAAAAACACCTAAAGTCAAGTTTTTGGTAAAAGTTATTTTTATTCTCATGTAATTTGATTACGCTGCTTTTTAGTGCCTTATTGCCTAACACGCTCAAAAACACTCATGAGACACTTTTCTTGTAATATGATTTTTTTCCCACATAAGGATAATTTTGCATGGAATTTGGGGTTTTGGTAACTAAGAATTTGAAAAACACTCATAATACAGGCATTTAATAAGGTTGTTCTGTTTTTTAATTAAAAGTGTTATTCATGAGGTTCAGCATTTTGGTATGTAAGAAACTTTTCTAATACACACATATGGTAAGGTAGTTCTGTTTCTCAATTAAAAGAGTAATTCATGAGTTTCAGCATTTTGGTATGTAAGAAACTTCTCTATGTACACGAGTTTTTGAGTTTTTTGTCTTGTGGTTCTAGTGAAACTATAAAACACTAATTATACACGTTTCTCGTAATGTCCCGTTCTTTCCCAATATAAAGTGCTTCCATCCATTTTCGCATCTTTTGTAGGTAACAAGCTCAAAAACACATCAAAATATATATTTTTGGTAATGTTATTCAATTTCTTCATATTGGTTGGTTTACATCCGTTTTAGCGTTTTTCTACGTAAATCACTGAAAAGACACGTTTCCAGTAATATTGTTGAAATTGCTAAAAAAAAAAAAACACTTAAAAGATAGGTTTCTGGTTAAGTCGTCTAATTTCCCCATATAGGTGGCGTTGCATGCACTTCAGGGTTTGGTACATAACTCCGGAAAAAAAGCTAAAATTATTTTTTTATAATGATTTTTTTTTACAAAATTTCTCTGAATTTTGCCAGAATTTTGGCATCTCGGTACTAATGAAGATGAATAACAAAAAAAATTTTTTCTCTATAAAAAGTGTTATTTGTGGGTTTTAGCTTTTTGGTACCTAAGAAATTTAAAAACATTCATAATACACGATTTTCGAAATGTCCTTTTGTTATACAAACATAAGGTTCTTTATATGTATTTAAGCATTTTTATGGGTAACATGATCAAAAACACTCAAAATGCATGTTTTTGGTAATGTTATTTTGTTTCTCCAAAAAGGGTGTTCTGCATGCGTTTTAGAGTTTTGTTATGTAAGGAGTTAAAAAACACTTAAAGGCAAGTTCTTCGTATAAGTTGATTTTATTTCCATGTTATGTTATTTTCTGCTTTTTAGTGCTTTGTTCCATATCACGCTGAAAAACACTCAAAAGACACTTTTCTGGTAATGCGTTTTTTTGCTTTTTGGTACTGAAGGAACTTAAAAAAAAAAAAACACTCATAATACACGTTTCTCGTAATGTCCTTTAGTTTCCCAAACATAAGGTTCTTTGCATGTATTTAAGCGTTTTTATATATAACATGATCAAAAACACTCAAAATACATGTATTTGGTAATGTTCTTCTGTTTCTCCATAAAATGTGTTTTGCATGCATTTTAGTGTTTTGGTATGTAAGGATGTCAAAAATACTTAAAGGCAAGTTCTTGGTATTATATGGTTTTATTCCCATGTAATGAGTAAATTAAAGACCTTACCAGAAATCTGTTTTTTGAGTGTTTTTCAGCATGTTAGGCACCAAAACGATAAATAATAAGGAACTCACTCTATATGGGAATCCAAAACAAAATTACTGAAAACGTGTCTTGTCAGTGTTTTTTACGTGGAAAAACGTTAAACTGATGCAAACCATTACCAAAAAAGGTATATTTTGAGTGTTTTTGAGCTTGTTACATACAAAAAAAAAAAAACGCAAAAATTGATATAAAGCACTCTATATTGGGAAACAAAGGGACATTGCGAGAAAAATGTATGATGAATGTTTTATAGTTTAAAAAAAAACACAAGGCAAAAAACGCAAAAACTCGTGTATATGGAGAAGTGTCCTAGATACCAAA
Organism: Scylla paramamosain; assembly: GCF_035594125.1. Taxonomy (NCBI): domain Eukaryota; kingdom Metazoa; phylum Arthropoda; class Malacostraca; order Decapoda; family Portunidae; genus Scylla; species Scylla paramamosain. Next base: position 10,632,096 of record NC_087162.1, on the reverse strand, counting down.
ATGCTGAAACTCATGAATAACACTCTTAATTGAGAAAGAGAACAACGTTACTAAATGCGTGTCAAAAAAAAATTTTTGGTAAAAGTAGGTTTTATTCCCATGTAATGTGATTGCCCTGCTTTTTAGTGCTTTATTACCTAAGACGCTCAAAAACACTCAAAGACACTTTTCTGGTAATGTCATTTTTTTCCCACATATACTTAGTTTCGCATGGAATTTAAGATTTAAGATGGTCACTAAGAATGTAAAAAAAAAAAACACTCAAATTACACGCATTTACTAAGGATGTTCTGTTTCCTAATTAAAAATGTTATTCATGAGTTTCAGCATTTTGGTATCTTAGAAACTTCCCCATACACACGACTTTTTGCGTTTTTTGTCTTGTGATTCTAGTGAAACTATAAAAGACTCATTATATACGTTTCTCGTTATGTCCTTTTTTTTCCTATTATAGAGAGCTTTGCATCCATTTTCTCGTTTTTTTTTATGTAACAAGCTCAAAAACACTCAAAATATACCTTTTTGGTAATGTTATTCTATTTTTCCATATTGGTTGGTTTGCATCCGTTTTGGTGTTTTTCTACGTAAATGTTTCAAAAGACACGTTTTCAGTCATTTTGTTTTGGATTTCCATATAGAGTGACTTTCTTATTATTTATCGTTTTGGTGCCTAACATCCGGAAAAACACTCAAAAGACAGATTTCTTGTAAAGTCGTTAAATTTCACCATATAGGTGGCTTTGGATACACTTTAGGGTTTGGTACATAACTCCGAAAAAAGCTAAAATTAACTTTTTCGATAATGTTCTTTTTTCCACATAATTTCCCTGAATTTTGGCAGAATTTTGGCATCTTGGTACCTTTGAACATCAATAACAAAAAAAAAGAATGCTATTTTTTTATTTTTTTTTTTATTTTTTTCTCTATAAAGAGTGTTATTTCTATGTTTTAACATAGATAACAAGCTCAAAAACACTCAAAATATGCATTTTTAGTAATGTTTTTCTATTTCTTGATATTAGTTGGTTTGCATCCGTTTTAGCGTTTTTCTACGTAAAACATAGAGAGGACACGTTTTTAGTAATTTTGTTTTTGATTCCCATATAGAGTGAGTTCCTTATTATTCATCGTTTTGGTGCCTAACATGCTGAAAAACACTCAAAACACAGATTTCTGAGGTCGTTTGATTTCCTCACATAGGAGGCTTTGCATGCACTTAGGATTTGTTACAAAAAAGTCCGATAAAAAAGCTAAAGTTAACTGTTTTGATAATATTCTTTTATATTATAACTGCCCTGAATTTTTCCAGAATTTTGACATCTCGGTGCCTATGAAGATGAATAACAAAGAAAAAAAAACTATTTTTTAAATTTTTTATTTATTTATTTTTTTCTAAATAAAGAGTGTTATTTGTGGGTTTTAGCTTTTTGGTATTTGAGTAACTTAAAAACAGTTATAATACACATTTCTCGTAATGTCCTTTCGTTTCCCAAACATAAGGTTCTTTGCGTTTATTTAAGTGTTTTTATAGATAACAATCAAAAACATTCAAAATATTTGTTTTTGTTAATTTTATTCTGTTTCTCCATAAAAGGTGTTTTGCATGCGTCTTTGCGTTTCGGTAGGTAATGAGCTGAAAAGCACTTAAAGGCAAGATCTTGATAAAAGATGTTTTTATTCCCATGTAATGTGATTCCCCCTGCTTTTTAGTGCTTTATTGCCTAACACGCTCAAAAACACTCAAAAGATACTTTTATGTTAATATTTTTTTTCCCAGATAAAGCTACTTTTGCATGGAATTTGGGGTTTTGGTAACTAAGAATGTGAAAAACCCTCAAAATACAGGGATTTAGTAACGTTGTTCTCTTTCTTAATTAAAAGTGTTATTCATGAGTTTCAGCATTTTGATATGTAAGAAACTTTTCTAATACACACATTTGGTAAGGTAGTTTTGTTTCTCAATTAAAAGTGTTATTCATGAGTTTCATCATTTTCGTATGTAAGAAACTTCTCTATGTACACGAGTTTTTTTTAGTTTTTTGCCTTGTGGTTCTAGTAAAACTATAAAACACTCATTATACACGTTTCTCGTAATGTCCTTTTCTTTCCCAATATAAAGTGCTTTCCATCCATTTTTTGCATTTTTTGTAGGTAACAAGCTCAAAAACACATCAAAATATATCTTTTTGGTAATATTATTTTATTCTTCATATTGGTTGGTTTACATCCGTTTTAGCGTTTTTTCTACGTAAATCACGGAAAAGACACGTTTTCAGTAATATTGTTGAAATTGCTAAAAAAAAACTCTTAAACTCTTAAAGCCAGGTTTCTGGTAAACTCGTTTAATTTCCCCATATAGATGGCTTTGCATGCACTTCAGGGTTTGGTACATAACTCCGGAAAAATGCTAAAATTATTTTTTTGTATAATGATTTTTTTTTACAAAATTTCCCTGAATTTTGCCGAATTTTGGCATCTCGGTACCTACGAATAACAAAAAAAAAAATAAATAAATAAATTTCTCTATAAAGAGTGTTTTTTGTGATTTTTAGCTTTTTGATACTTAAGGAATTTAAGGAACTCCTTTTGTTATACAAATATAGGGTTCTTTACATGTATTTAAGCGTTTTTGTAGGTAACATGATTCAAAACACTCAAAATTCATGTTTTTCGTAATGTTTTGGTTTGTTTCTCTATAAAGGGTGTTTTCCATGCGTTTTAGCGGTTTGGTATGTAAGGAGTTAAAAAACACTTACAGGCAAGTTCTTCGTAAAAGTTGCTTTTATTCCCATGTAATGTGATTGTTCTGTTTTTTAGTGCTTTGTTGCATATCACGCTTAAAAACACTCAAAAGACACTTTTCTGGTAATGTCATTTTTTTTCCCACATGAAGTTAGTTTCGTATGTAATTTGGCATTTTCGTAACTAAGAATGTGAAAAACACTCAAAATACACAATTTGGTAAGGTAGTTCTGTTTATCGATTAAAAGAGTTATTGATGCATTTCATCATTTTGGTATGTAAGAAACTTCTCTATATACCCAAATTTTTGCGTTTATTGCCTTGTGGTTTTTTTAAAACTATAAAACACTCATTATACACGTTTCTTGTAATGTCCTTTTGCTTCCTAATATAAAGTGCTTTACATCCATTTTTGCATTTTTTGTAGAAAACAAGCTCAAAAACACTCAAAATATAATTTTTTGGTAATGTTATTCTATTTCTTCATATAGGTTGGTTTGCATTCGCTTTGGCGTTTTCTACGTAAAACACTGAAAAGACATGTTTTCAGTAATTTTGTTTTGGATTCACTTATTGACTGACTTCCATATTATTTATCGTTTTGGTGCATAACATGCTGAAAAACACTAAAAAGACAGGTATCTGGTAAAGTCGTTTAACTTCCCTATAAAGGTGGCTTTGCATGCAGTTTAGGGTTTGGTACATAACAATCCGAAAAAAAAGCTATAATTAACTTTTTTGATAATGTTCTTTTTTCCACATCAATTCCTTGAATTTTGGCAGAATTTTGACATCTCGGTACCTATGAAGATGAATAAAAAAAAAAAAATCCTATTTTTGAAAAATATTTCTATTTATTTATTTATTTATTTTAAATAAAGAGTGTTATTTGTGTGTTTTAGCTTTTTGGTACTGAAGGAACTTAAAAAAAACACTCATAATACACGTTTCTCGAAATATCCTTTCGTTTCCTAAACATAAGGTTCTTTGCATGCATTTAAGAGTTTTTATAGAAAACATGATCAAAAACACTCAAAATACATGTATTTGGTAATGTTATTCTGTTTCTCCATAAAATGTGTTTTGCATGTATTTTAGCGTTTTAGTATGTAAGGTGCTCAAAAACACTTAAAGGCAAGTTCTTTATATAATTTGGTTTTATTCCCATGTAATGTGATTGCCCTACCTTTTAGAGTTTTATTGCTTAACACGCTCAAAAACACTCAAAAGACATGCAAAGCCTCCGATATGAGGAAATTAAAGACATTTCAAGAAATCTGCCTTTTGAGTGTTTTCAGCATGTTAAGCACCAAAACGATAAATGATAAGGAACTCACTCTATATGGGAATCCAAAACAAAATTACTGAAAACGTGTCTTCTCAGTGTTTTACGTAGAAAAACGCTAAAACTGATGGAAACCAACCAATATTAAGAAGCAGAAAAACATTACCAAAAATGTATATTTTGAGTGTTTTTGATATAAAGCACTCTATTTTGGGAAAGAAAGGGACATTGCGAGAAAAGTGTATATGAGTTTTTTCCCTTGTGGTTTTTTTGAACTATAAAACATTCATTTATGTTTTATAGTTCAAAATACCCACAAGGCAAAAAACGCAAAAACTCGTGTATATGGAGAAGTTTCCGAGATACCAAAATGCTAAAACTCATGAATATTATTCTTAATTGAGAAACAGAACAACCTTAGTAAATGCGTGTCAAAAACACTTAAAGGCAAATTCTTGGTAAAAGTTGGTTTTATTTCCATGTAATGTGATTACCCTGCTTTTTAGTGCTTTATTGCCTAACACGCTCAAAAACACTTAGAGACACTTTTCTGGTAATGTCATTTTTTTCCTACATAAAGCTACTTTCGCATGGAATTTGCGGTTTTGGGAACTAAGAATGTAAAAAACACTCCAAATACATGCATTTAGTAAGGTTGTTCTGTTTCTTAATTAAGAGTGTTATTCATGAGTTTCAGCATTTTGGTATCTTAAACAATTCTCCATACACACGAGTTTTTACGTTTTTTGTCTTGTGATTCTAGTGAAACTATAAAAGACTCATTATACACGTTTCTCGTTATGTCCTTTTTTTTTTTCCTAATATAGAGAGCTTTGCATCCATTTTCTTTTTTTTTCATGTAACAAGCTCAAAAACACAAAATATACTTTTTTGGTAATGTTATTCTATTTCTTCATATTGGTTGGTTTGCATCCTTTTTAGCGTTTTTCTACGTAAATCTTTTAAGACTCCAATTCATTAATTTTGTTTTGGATTTCCATATTGAGTGACTTTCATAATATTTATCGTTTTTGTGCCTAACATGCGGAAAAACACTCAAAAGACAAGTTTATTGTAAACTCGTTAAATTTCCCCACTTTGTATACACTTTGTATACACTTTAGGGTTTGGTACATATTTGAAAAAAAAAGCTAAAATTAACTTTTTAAATAATGTTTTTTTTTTTTTTCCACATAATTTCCCTGAATTTTGGCAGAATTTTGGCATCTTGGTACCTATGAACATCAATAACAAAAATATAAAAATGCTATTTTTTTTTCTCTATAAAGAGTGCTATTTCTAGGTTTTAACGTTTTGGTACTTAAGGAACTTAAAAACATTCATAATACACATTTTTCGTAATATTCTTTTGTTTCCCAAATATAGGGATCTTTGCATGTATTTAGGCGTTTTTATAGGTAACATGATAAAAAACACTCAAAACACTTATTTTTAGTAATGTTATTCTGCTTCTATATAAGGGAGTGTTTTGCATGCGTTTTAGCGATTTGGTATGTAAGTAGCTCAAAACACTTGAAGACAAGTTCTTGGTAAAAGTTGATTTTATTCACATATAATGTGATTATTCTGCTTTTTAGTGCTTTGTTGCATATCACGCTCAAAAACAATCGAAAGACACTTTTCTGGGAATGTCCATTTTTTCCCCCATAAAGCTAGTTTCGAATGTAATTTGGGATTTTCGTAACTAAGAATGTGAAAAACAGTCAAAATACTCACATTTGGTAATATAGTTCTGTTTCTCAATTAAAAGTGTTATTCATAAGTTTCAGCATTTTGGAAAGTAAGAATTTTCTCTATATACACGAATTATTGCGTTTTTTGCCTTGTGGTTCTTGTGAAACTATAAAACACTCATTATACACGTTTCTCGTAATGTCCTTTTGCTTTCCAATAATAGAGTGCTTTCCATCCATTTTCGCGTTTTTTGTAGGTAACAATTTAAAAAATACCCAAAAAAATACCTTTTTGGTAAAGTTATTCTATTTCTTCATATTGGTTGGTTTGCATACGTTTTAGCGTTTTTCTCCGTAAAACACCGAAAAGACACGTTTTCAGTAATTTTGTTTTGGATTCCTATATAGATTGACGTCCATGGGTTTTATCGTGTTGCTTCCTAACATGCTGAAAAACCACTCATAAGACAGTTTTCTGGCAAAGACATTTAATTTCCCCATATAGGTGGCTTTGCATGCAACTTAGGGGTTTGGTACATAACAATCCGAAAAAAAAAGCTAATTTTAACTTTTTTGATAATGTTCTTATTTCACATAATTTCCTGAACTTTGCCCGAATTTTGGCATCTTATTACCTGTGAAGATGAATAAGAATGAAAAAAAATATCGTATTTTTTATTTATTTTTTTTATTTTTTCTCAATAAAGAGTGTTATTTTTGGCTTTTGGCTTTTTCGTACTTAATGAACTTAAAAACACTCATAATACACGTTTCTTGTAATGTCCTTTCGTTTCCCAAAAATAGGGTTCTTTGCATGTATTTAAGCGTTTTTATTGGTAACAAGATAAAAAACACGGTAAATATATGTTTCTGGTAATGTTATTCTGTTTCACCATGAAGTCTATTTTGCATGAGATTTAGTGTTTTGGTATATAAGGAGCTCAAAAACACTTAAAGGCAAGTTCTTGGTAAAAATTCGTTTTATTTCCATGTAATATGATTGCCCTGCTTAGTGCTTTATTGCCTAACACGCTCAAAAACCCTCAAAAGACACGTTTCTGGTAATGTAATTTTTTTTCCCACATAAAGCTACTTTCGCATGGAATTTTGGGTTTTGGTAACTAAGAATGTAAAAAACACTCAAAATACACGGATTTAGTAAGGTTGTTCTGTTTCTTAATTAAGAGTGTTATTAATAAGTTTCAGTATTTTGGTATCTTAGAAACTTCTCCATATACACGAGTTTTTGCGTTTTTAGCCTTGTAATTCTTGTGAAACTACGAAATTCTCATTATAGACGTTTCTCGTTACGTCCTTTTTTTTTGTAATATTGAGTGCTTTGCATCCATTTTCGCATTTTTTTTTTTTGATGTAACAGGCTCAAAGACACTCAAAATATACCTTTTTGGTAATGTTATTCTATTTCTTCATATTGGTTGGTTTGCGTTCGTTCTGGCGTTTTTCTACGTAAAACTTTGAAAAGACACGTTTTCAGTAATTTTGTTTTGGATTTCCATATAGAATGACTTACATATTATTTATCGTTTTGGTGCGTAACATGCGGAAAAACATTGAAAAGACAGGTTTCTTGTAAAGTCGTTTAATTTCCCCATATAGATGGATTTCCATACACTTTAGGGTTTGGTACATAACTCAGAAAAAAAGCTAAAATTAATTTTTTTGATAATGTTATTTTTTCCTTATAATTTCCCCGAATTTTAGCAGAATTTTGGCATCTTGGCAACTATGAACATTAATACAAAAAAACAATGCTATATTTTTATTTGTTTATTTATTTTATTTTTTTTTCTATAAAGAGTGTTACCAAACGTTTTGGTACTTAAGGACCTTAAAAACACATAATACACGTTTATCGTTATGTCCTTTCGTTTCCCAAATTTAGGGATCTTTGCATGTATTTAAGCGTTTTTATAGGGAACGTGATCAAAAACACTTAAAAAGCATGTTGGTAATGTTATTCTGCTTCTCCATAAAGGAGTGTTTTGCATGCGTTTTAGCGTTTTGGTATGTAAGGAGGTCAAAAACACTTAAAGGCAAGTTATTTGTAAAAGTTGGTTTTATTCCCATGTAATGTGATATCCCTGGTTTTTTGTGCTTTATTGCCTAACACACTCAAAAACACTCAAAAGACACAACTGTTAATGTCATTCTTTTCTCACTTAAAGCTACTTTTGCATGCTATTTGGGGTTTTGCTAAGTAAGAATGTGACAAAAACACTCAAAATACACTCATTTGGTAAGGTTATTTTATTTCTGAATTAAGATTGTTATTCATAAGTTTCAGCATTTTGATATCTAAGAAAGTTCTTTATATACACGAGTTTTTGCGTTTTTTGCCTTGTGGTTCTTGTGAACCACAAGTTCTTTTTCCCTAAAATACTAATACACTCATTCTACGTAATGTCCTTTTGTTTCCCAATAGGGATTGCTTTGCATCCATTTTCAAGTTTTTTAAAGGTAACAAGCTCAAAAACACTCAAAATATACATTTTTGGTAATGTTATTCTATTTCTTCATATTGGTTTGCATCCGTTTTAGCGTTTTTCTACGTAAAACACCGAAAACACACGTTTTCAGTCATTTTGTTTTCGATTCCCGAAGAATTTTGCAAGAATTTTTGCTTCTCAGTACCTATGAAGATGAATACCAAAAAAAATAAAAAATTTTTTATTATTTTTTTTCTCTATAAAGAGTGTTATTTGTAGGTTTCAGCTTTTTGGTACTTAAGGAACTTAAAAACACTCATCATACACGTTTCTCGTAATGTCCTTTCGTTTCCCAAACATAAAGTTCTTTGCATGTGTTTAAGCTTTTTTTTTTAGATAACATGATCAAAAACACTCAAAATATATGTTTTTGTAATTTTATTCTGTTACTCCATAAAATGTGTTTTGCATGCGTTTTAGCGTTTTGGTATGTAAGGAGTTAAAACACTTAAAGGCAAGTTCTTCGTAAAAGTTGGTTTTATTCCCATATAATGTGACTGTTCTGCTTTTTAGTGCTTTGTTGCATATCACGCTCAAAAACACTCAAAAGACACTTTTTTGATAGTCATTTTTTTTCCCACATAAGGTTAGTTTCGCATGTAATTTGGGATTTTCATGAATAAGAATGTGAAAAATACTCAAAATACAGAAATTTGGTATGGTATTTATGTTTCTCATTTAAATGTGTTATTCATGCATTTCAACATTTTGGTATGTAAGAAACTTCTCTCTATACACGAGTTTTTGCGTTTTTTGCCTTACAGTTCTTTTGAAACTATAAAACAATCATTATACACGTATATCATAATGTCCTTTTATTTCCTAATATAGAGTGCTTTCCATCCATTTTTGCATTTTTTTGTAGGTAACAAGCTCAAAAACATTCGAAATCTATCTTTTTGGTAATGTTATTCTATTTCTTCATATTGGTTGCTTTGCATCGTTTTAGCGTTTTTCTTCGTAAATCTCTGAAAAGACACGTTTTCAGTAATATTGTTGAAATTATGGAAAAACACTTAAAACACAGGTTTCTGGTAAAGTCGTGTAATTTCCCGATATAGGTGGCTTTGCATGCACTTTAGGGTTTGGTATATAACTCCGGAAAAAGCTAAAATTTTTTTTTTTTTATAATGTTTTTTTTTCTAATTTCCCTGAATTTTGCCAGAATTTTGTCATCTCGGTACTTATGAAGATGAATAACAAAAAAAAAATCCGTTTTTTTCTTTATTTATTTTTTATTTATTTTTTTCTCTATAAAGAGTGTTATTTGTGGGTTTTAGCTTTTTGGTACTTAAGGAAATTAAAAAAACTCTTATAATACACAATTTTCGTAATGTCCCTTAGTTTCACAAATATAGGGTTCTCTGCATGTATTTAAGCAATTTTATAGGTAACATGATGAAAAATACTCAAAATTCATGTTTTTGGGTAATGTTATTTTGTTTCTCCATAAAGAGTTTTTTGCATGCGTTTTAGCGTTTTGGTATGTAAGGAGTTAAAAAACACTTCATGGTAAGTTCTTAGTAAACGTTGGTTTTATTCCCATGTAATGTGATTCTTCTGCTTTATATTGCTTTGTTACACATTACGCTCAAAAACACTCAACAGACACTTTTCTGGTAAAGTAATTTTTCTTCCCACATAAAGCTAGTTTCGCATGTAATTTGAGATTTTCGTAACTAAGAATGTTGAAAACACTCAAAATACTCACCTTTGGTAAGATAGTTCTGTTTGTTAATTAAAAGTTTTATTCCAGAGTTTCAGCATTTAGGAATGTAAGAAACTTCTCTATATACACGAGTTTTTGCGATTTTTCCTTGTGGTTCTTGTGAAACTATAAAACACTTATTATACACGTTTCTCGTAATGTCCTTTTGTTTCCCAATATAGAGTGTTTTTCATCCATTTTCGCGTTTTTTCTAGATAACAATTTCAAAAACACTCAAAATATACCTTTTTGGTATTTCTTCATATTGTTTAGTTTGCATCCGTTTTAGCGTTTTTCTACGTAAAACACTGAAGAGACACGTTTTCATTAATTTTGTTTTGGATTCCCATATAGATTGACTTCCATGTTATTTATCTTGTTAGTTCCTAATATGCTAAAAAAAACACTTATAAGATAGTTTTCTGGCAAAGACGTTTAATTTCCACATATACTCGTAGGTGGCTTTGCATGCACTTTAGGGGTTTGGTACATGACAGTCCCCTCAAAAAAAAGCTAAATTTAACTTTTTTGATAATGTTCTTATTTGACATAATTTTCTGAATTTTCCCCGAATTTTGGCATCTCGGTACCTGTGAAGATGAATAAGAAAGAAAAAAAAATATCGTATTTTTTTTTTATTGATTTATTGTTTCTCAATAAAGAGTGTTATTTGTATCTTTTAGCTTTTTGGTAATTAATGAACTTAAAAACACTCATAATACATGTTTTTCGTAGTGTCCTTTCGTTTCACAAACATAGGGTTCTTTGCATGTATTTAAGCGTTCTTATTGGTAACATGATCAAAAACACTCAAAATACATGTTTTTGGTAATATTATTCTGTTTCACCATAAAGTGTGTTTTGCATGCGTGTTAGTGTTTTTGTATATAAGAAGCTCTAAAACACTTAATGGCAACTTCTTGGTAAAAATTGGTTTTACTCCAATGTAATGTGATTGCCCTGCTTTTTAGTGCTTTATTGCCTATCACGCTCAAAAACACTCAAAAGACACTTTTCTGGTAATGTCATTTTTTTTTCCCACAAAGCTGGTTTCGCATACAATTTGGGGTTTTGGTAACTAAGAATGTGAAAAGTACTCAAAATTCACGTATTTAGTAAGGTTGTTCTGTTTCTTAATTAAAAGTGGTATTCATGAGTTTCAGCATTTTGGTATGTAAGAAACTTCTCTAATACACACATTTGGTAAGGTAGTTCTGTTTCTCAATTAAAAGTTATTCATGAGTTTCAGCATTTTGGTATGTAAGAAACTTCTCTATGTACACGAGTTTTTGAGATTTTTGCCTTATGGTTCTTGTGAAACTATAAAATACTCATTATACACGTTTCTCGTAATGTCCTTTTCTTTCTCAATATAGAGTGCTTTCCATCCATTTTCGCATATCCGTAACAAGTTTAAAAACGTAACAAACTTAAAAACACATAAAAATATATCTTTTTGGTAATGTTATACTGTTTCTTCATATTGATTGGTTTGCAATCGTATTAGCGTTTTTCTACGTAAATCACTAAAAAGACACTTTTTCAGTAATATTGTTGAAATTACTGAAAAACACTCAAAAGATAGGTTTCTGGTAAAGTTGTGTAATTTCCCCATATAGGTGGCTTTGCATGCACATCGGGGTTTGGTACATAAGTTCGGAAAAAAGCTAAAATTATTTTTTTTATAATGAATCTTTTTTCTCAAAATATTCCTGAGTTTTGCCAGAAATTTGGCATTTCGGTACCTATAAAGATGAAGACCAAAAAAATATTTTTTTTTTTACTCTATAAAGAGTGTTATTTATTGGATTTAGGTTTTTGGTACTTAAGGAACTTAAAAACACTCATAATACACGATTTTCGTTATGTCCTTTTCTTATACAAACACAGTATTCTTTACATATATTTAAGCGTTTTTATAGGTAAAATGATCAAAAACACTCAAAATACATGTTTTTGGTAAAGTTATTCTGTTTCTCTATAATGGGTGTTTTGCATGCGTTATAGGGTTTTGGTATGGAAGGAGTTCAAAAACACTTGAAGGCAAGTTCTTCGTAAAAGTTGGTTTTATTCCCATGTAATATGATTGTTCTGCTTTTTAGTCCTTTGTTGCAAATCACGCTCAAAAACACTCAAAAGACAGTTTTCTGGTAATGTCATTTTTTTTCCGAAATAAAACTAGTTTCGCATATATTTTGGCTTTTCCGTAACTAACAATATGAAAAACATTCAAAGTACACAATTTCTTGTGAAACTATCTTGTGAAACTATAAAACACTCATTATACACGTTTCTCGTAATGTCCTTTTCTTTCCTAATATAGTGTGCTTTCCATCCATTTTTGCATTTTTTGAAGGTAAAAAGCTCAAAACACTGAAAATATCTCTTTTTGGTAATGTTAATCTATTTCTTCCTATTGGTTGGTTTGCATCCGTTTTAGCGTTTTTCTACGTAAAACACTGAAAAGACACGTTTTCAGTAATTTTATTTTGGATTCACATTGACTGACTTCCATATTATTTATCTTTTGGAGCCTAACATGATGAAAAACACTGAAAAGACAGGTATCTGGTAAAGTCGTTTAACTTCCCTATATAGGTGGCTTTGCATGCACTTTTGGGTTTGGTACATAACAATTCGAAAAAAGCTATAATTAACTTTGTTGATAATGTTCTTTTTTCCACATAAATTCCCTGAATTTTGGCAGAATTTTGGCATCTCGGTACCTAGGAAGATGAATAAAAAAAATTCTTATTTTTTATTATTTTATTTTATTTTTTTCTAAATAAACAGTGTTATTTGTGGGTTTTAGCATTTTGATACTGAAAGAACTTAAAAACACTCATAATACACGTTTCTCGTAATGTCCTTTCGTTTCCCAAACATAAGGTTCTTTGCATGTTTTTAAGCGTTTTTATAGGTAACATGATCATAAACACTCAAAATACATGTTTTTGGTGATGCAAAAGGTGTTCTGCATGCGTTTTAACGTTTTGGTATATAAGGATGTCAAAAACACTGAAAGGCAAGTTCTTGGTAACATTTTGCTTTATTTCCATGTAATGTGATTGCCCTGCCTTTTACTGTTTTTATTGCCTAACACGCTCAAAAACACTCAAAAGAAATGCAAAGCCTCCCATATGAGGAAATTAAACAACCTTACCAGAAATCTGTCTTTTGAGTGTTTTTCAGCATGTTAGTCACCAAAACCACAAATAATAAGTAACTCACTCTATATGGGAATCCAAAACAAAATTATTGAAAACGTATCTTCTCAGTGTTTTACGTAGAAAAACGCTAAAACGGATGGAAACCAACCAATATCAAGAAGTAGAAAAACATTACCAAAAATGTATATTTTGAGTTTTTTCAGCTTGTTACCAACATAAAAAACGCGAAAATTGATACAAAGCACTCTATATTAGGAAACAAAGGAACATTGCGAGAACGGTGTATATTGAATTGAATTTAATTTGAATTTAATTTGAATTTAATTCAAAAACATTAAAGGCAAGTTCTTGGTTGGTTTTATTCCCAATAAATGTGATTGCCCTGCTTTTTACTGCTTTATTGCCTAACACGCTCAAACTCACTCAAAAGACACTTTTGGTAATGTCATTTTTTTCCCCACATAAAGCTAGTTTCGCATGGTATTTGGGGTTTTGATAAGAATATGAAAAACACTCAAAATACACACATTTGGTAAGGTTCTTCTGTTTCTCAATTAAGATTGTTATTCATGAGTTTCAGCATTTTGGTATCTAAGAAACTTCTTTATATACACGAGTTTTTTTCTTATTTTTCCTTGTGGTTCTTGTGAACCAGAAGTTCTTTTGCCCGAAAATTTTAAGACACTCATTTTGCACATTTCTCGTAATGTCCTTTTGTTTCCCAATAGTGCTTTGCATCCTTTTTCGCGTTTTTTGTAGGTAAAAAGCTCAAACAACACTCAAAATATAACTTTTTCGTAATGTCATTCTATTACTTGAAATTGGTTTGTTAGCATCTGTTTTAGCGTTTTTCTACGTAAACCACCGAAAAAACATGTTTTCAGTAATTTTGTTTTGGATTCGCAAAGAATTTTGCCAGAATTTTGGCATCTCGGTACCTATGAAGAAGAATAACAAAAAAAAAAATATTTTTTAATTTTTTTCTCTATAAAGATTGTTATTTGTGTGTTTTAGCTTTTTGGTACAAAAGGAACTTAAAAACACTCAAAATACATGTTTCTCGTAATGTCTTCATTTCCCAAACATAATGTTCTTTGCATGTATAAAAGCGTTTTTATAGATAACATGATCAAAAACACTCAAAATATATATCTTTGGTAATGTTATTCTTTTTCTCCATAAAGTGTGTTTTGCATGCGTTTTAGCGTTTTGGTATGTAAGGAGTTAAAACACTTTAAGGCAAGTTCTTCGTAAAACTTGGTTTTATTCCTCATATAATGTCATTGTTCTGCTTTTTAGTGCTTTCTTCCATATCACGCTCAAAAACACTCTGAACACACTTTTCTGATAATGTCATTTTTCTTCCCACATAAAGCTAGTTTCAAATGGTATTTGGAGTTTTGCTAAGAATGTGAAAAACACTCAAAATACACACATTTGGTAAGGTAGTTCTGTTTTTCAATAAAAAGTGTTATTCATGCATTTCAGCATTTTGGTATACAAGAAACTTCTCTCTATACACGAGTTTTTGCGTTTTTAGCCTTGTGGTTCTTGTTAAACTATAAAACACAAATTATAAACGTTTTTCGTAATGTCCTTTTGTTTCCTAATATAGAGTGTTTTCAATCAAATTTTGCATTTTTTTGTAGGTAAAACGCTCAAAAACACTCAAAATATATATTTTTGGTAATGTTATTTTATTTTTTCATATTGGATGGTTTACATCCGTTTCAGCGTTTTTCTTAGTAAATCTCTAAAAAGGCACGTTCTCAGTAATATTGTTGAAATTGCTGAAAAACACTCAAAAGACAGGTTTCTCGTAAAGTCTTGTAATTTCCCCATCTAAGTGGCTTTGCATGCACTTTAGGGTTTGGTATAACTCCGGATAAAAGCTAAATTTTTTTATTTTGATAATGTTTTTTTTTTATGTAATTTCCCTGAATTTTACCAGAATTTTGGCATCTCGGTACCTTTGAAGATGAATAAGAAAAAAAAATATTCTCTATAAAGAGTGTTATTTCTGGGTTTTAGCTTTTTGGTACTTAAGGAACTTAAAAAAACTCATAATACACAATTTTCGTAATGTCTTTTCGTTTCACAAACATAGGGTTCTTTGCAAGTATTTAAGCGTTTTTATTAGTAACATGATCAATATCAATAACACTCAATATTCATGTTTTTGGTAATGTAATTTTGTTTCTCCATAAAGGGTGTTTTGCATTTGGTTAAGCGTTTTGGTATGTAAGGAGTTAAAAAAAAACACTTAAAGGCAAGTTCTTCGTAAAAGTTGTTTTTATTCCAGTGTAATGTGATTATTCCGCTTTTTAGTGCTTTGCTAAAGCATATCATGCTCAAAAACACTCGAAAGACACTTTTCTGGTAATGTCATTTTTTTCCCACATAAAGCTAGTTTAGCATGTAATTTGGGATTTTCGTAACTAAGAATGTGAAAAAAACACTCAAAATACTCACATTTGTTAAGATAGTTCTGTTTCTGAATTAAAAGTGTTATTCATGAGTTTCAGCATTTTGGAATGTAAGAATCTTCTTTATATACACGAGTTTTTTTGCGTTTTTTACCTTATGGTTCTTGTGAAACTATAAAACACTCATTATACACGTTTCTCGAAATATCCTTTTGCTTCCCAACATAGAGTGCTTTCCATCCATTTTTGCGTTTTTTGTAGGTAACAATTTCAAAAACACTCAAAATATACGTTTTTGGTAATGTTATTCTATTTCTAAATATTGGTTGGTTTGCATCCGTTTTAGAGTTTTTTTTACGTAAAACACCGAAAACACACGTTTTCCGTAATTTTGTTTTGGATTCTCATATAGATTGACTTCCATGGGTTTTATCTTGTTGGTTCCTAACATACTGAAAAACACTCATAAGACAGTTTTCTGGCAAAGACATTTAATATTCACATATAGGTGGCTTTGCATGCACTTTAAGGGTTTGGTACATAACAGTCCGAAAAAAAAGCTAAATTTAAAGTTTTTTGATAAGGGTTTTTATTTCACATAATTTCCTGAACTTTGCCCGAATTTTTTCATCTCGTTACCTATGACGATGAATTAGAATGAAAAAAAAATATCGTACTTTTTATTTATTTTTTTTTTTATTTTTTTGTCAATAAAAAGTGTTATTTGTGGCTTTTAGCTTTTTCGTACTTAATGAACTTAAAAACACTCATAATACACGTTTCTCGTAATGTCCTTTTCTTTCCCAAAAAATAGGGTTCTTTGCATGTATTTAAGCGTTTTTATTCGTAACACGATCAAAAACACTCAAAATACAGTTTTTTGGTAATGTTATTCTGTTTCACCATGAATTGTATTTTGACTGCGTTTTAGTGTTTTGGTATATAAGGAGCTCAAAAACACAAAAACAAGTTCTTGGTAAAAATTGGTTTTATTCCAATGTAATGTGATTGCTCTGCTTTTTAGTGGTTTATTGCCTATCACGTAAAAAAAAACACTCAAAACACATTTTCTGGTAATGTCATTTTTTTCCCAGATAAAGCTGGCTTCGCATGCAATTTGGGGTTTTGGTAACTAAGAATGTGAAAAACACACAAAATACATGCATTTAGTAAGGATGTTCTGTTTCTCAATTAAGATTGTTGTTCATGAGTTTCAGCATTTTGGTATCTAGGAAACTTCTTCATATACAGTAGTTTTTGCATTTTTTGCCTTGTTTTTCTTATTAACTATAGAACAGTCATATATACACTTTTCTTGCAATGTCCTTTTCTTTCTCATTATCGAGTGCTTTGCATCAATTTTCGCGATTTTTTATAGATAACAAGCTGAAAAACACTCAAAATATACCTTTTTGGTAATGTTTTTCTTTTTCTTTATATTGGTTGGTTTAAATCCGGTTTAGCGTTTTTCTACGTAAAACACTGAAAAGACACGTTTTCAGTAATTTTGTTTTGAATTCCCATATAGAGTGAGTTATTTATTATTTATCGTTTTGGTGCCTAACATGCTGAATAACATTTAAAAGACAGATTTCTGAAAAGGTCGTTTAATTTCCTAATACGAGTATAGGAGGCTTTGTATGCACTTCAGGTTTGGTACGCAAGTTCGAAAAAAAAGCTAAAATTAAGTTTTTTGATAATATTGTTTTATCATAGAATTGCCCTGAATTTTCCCAAAATTTTGACATCTCGGTATGAAGATAAATAAAAAAATTTAAAAAAGTCCTATTTTTCTATTTTTTTATTTATTTATTTATTTTTCTCAATAAAGGGTGTTATTTGTGGGATTTAACTTTTTGATTCTTAAGGAACTTATAAACACTCATAATACACGTTTCTCGTAATGTTCTTTCGTTGTCCAAACATAAGGATCTTTGCATGTATTTAAGCGTTTTTATAGAAAACATGATCAAAAACACCCAAAATACATGTTTTTGATAATGTTATTTTGTTTCTCCATAAAAGATGTTTTGCATGCGTTTTAGCGTTTTGGTATGTAAGGAACTCAAAAAAAATAAAGGCAAATTCTTGGAAAAAGTTGGTTTTATTCCCATGTAAGTTAATTGCCATACTTTTTAGTGCTTTATTTCCTAACACGCTCAAAAACCCTCAAAGACACTTTTCTCGTAATCTCATTTTTTTTCCCACATAAAGCTACTTTCGCATGGAATTTGGGGTTTCGGTAACAAAGAATGTAAGAAACACTCAAAATACACGCATTTAGTTAGGTTGTTCTGTTTCTTAATTAAGAGTGTTATTCATGAGTTTCAGCATTTTGGTATCTTAGAAACTTCTCCATACACACGAGTTTTTGCGTTTTTTGCCTTGTGATTCTTGTGAAACTATTAAACACTCACTATAGACGTTTCTCGTTATGTCTTTTTTTTTTCCTAATATAGAGTGCTTTGCATCTATTTTCGCATTTTTTTTTTATGTAACAAGCTCAAAAACACTCAAAATATACCTTTTTGGTAATATTTCTTCTATTTCTTCATATTGGTTGGTTTGCATCCGTTTTAGCGTTTTTTTAAGTAAAACTTTGAAAAGGCACGTTTTCAGTAATATTGGTTTGGATGTCCATATAGAGTGACTTTCATATTATTTATCGTTTTAGTGCCTAACATGCGAAAAACACTCAAAAGACAGGTTTCTTGTAAAGTCGTTTAATTTCTCCATATAGATGGCTTTCCACACACTTTAGAGTTTGGTACATTACTCCGAAAAAAAACTAAAATTAACTTTTTCGATAATGGTCTTTTCCCTGATATTTTTGCAGAATTTTGGCATCTTGGCAGCTATGAACATAAATAAAAAAAAATGCTATTTTTTTTTCTCTCTATAAAGAGTCTTATTTGTTGGTTTTAACGTTTTGGTACTTAAGGACCTTAAAAACACATAATAAACGTTTATCGTTATGTCCTTTCGTTTCCCAAAGATAGGTTTCTTTGCATGTATTTAACCGTTTTTATAGGTAACATGAAGAAAAACACTTAAAACACATGTTGTTAGTAATGTTATTCTGCTTGTAAATAAAGGATTTGTTTTGCATGTGTTTTAGCGTTTTGGTATGTAATGAGGTCAAAAACACTTGAAGGCAAGTTATTGGTAAAAGTTGGTTTTATTCCCATGTAATGCGATTGCCCTGGTTTTTTTTTTTTTTGTGCTTTATTGCCTAACACGCTCAACAGAACTCAAAAGACACTTCTGGAAATGTCATTTTTTTCCCAGATAAAGCTAGTTTCGCATGCTATTTGGGGTTTTGCTAACTAAGAATGTGAAAAAAAAACACTCAAAATACACGGATTTGGTAAGCTTGTTCTGTTTCTTAATTATGGTTGTTATTCATGAGTTTCAGCATTTTGGTTTCTAAGAAAGTTCTTTATATACACGAGTTTTTCCGTTTTTTTGCCTTGTGGTTCTTTTGAACCACAAGTTCTATTGCCCGAAAAAAATAAGACACTCATTATACACGTTTCTCGTAATATCTTTTTGTTTCCCAATAGGGAGTGCTTTGCATCCATTTTCGCGTTTTTTTGTAGGTAACAAGCTTAAAAAGACTCAAAATATATCTTTTTGGCAATGTTTTTCTATTTCTTTATATTGGTTGGTTTGTATCCGTTTTGGCGTTTTTCTACGTAAAACACCAAAAACACACGTTTTCAGTAATTTTGTTTTCGATTCCCAAAGAATTTGGCAGAATTTTGGCATCTCTCTTCCAATGAAGATGAATAACAAAAAACAAAAAAAAAATTATTATTATTTTTTTTTTCTCTATAAAGAGTGTTTTTTTTTTGTGGGTTTTAGCTTTCTGGTACTTAAGGAACTTAAAAACACTCATAATACACGTTTCTCGTAATGTCCTTTCGTTTCCCAAACATAAAGTTCTTTGCATGTGTTTAAGCGTTTTTATAGATAACATGATCAAAAACACTCAAAATACATATTTTTGGTAATGTTATTCTGTTTATTAATAAAGTGTGTTTTGCATACGTTTTAGCGTTTTGCAATGTAAAGAGTTAAAAACACTTAAAGGCAATTTCTTCGTAAAAGTTTGTTTTATTCCCATATAATGTGATTGTTCTGCTTTTTAGTGCTTTGATTCATATCAGGCTCAAAAACACTCAAAAGACACTTTTCTGATAAAGTCATTTTTTTTCCCACATAAGGCTAGTTTCGCATGTAATTTAGGATTTCGTAACTATGAATGTGAAAAACACTCAAAATACACACATTTGGTAAGGTCGTTCTGTTTCTCAATTAAATGTGTTATTCATGCATTTCAGCATTTTGGTATGTAGGAAACTTCTCTCTATACACGAGTTTTTGCGTTTTTTGCCATGTGGATTTTGTGAAACTATAAAACACTCATTATACACGTTTCTTGTAATGTCCTTTTGTTTTCCATCTAATTTTGCATTTTTTGTAGGTAACAAGCTCAAAAATATTAAAAAACTATCTTTTTGGTAATGTTATTCTATTTCTTCATATTGGTAGGTTTCCATCTGTTTTAGCGTTTTTCTTCATAAATCTCTGAAAAGACACGTTTTCGGTAATATTGTTGAAATTGCTAAAAAAAAAAAAAAAACAGTTAAAAGACAGGTTTCTGGTAAAGTCGTGTAATTTTCCTATATAGCTGGCTTTGCATGCACTTCAGGGTTTGGTATATAACTCCGAAATACGCTAAAATATTTATTTTATAAGGTTTTTTTTTTCTAATTTCCCTGAATTTTGCCACAATTTTGGCATCTTGGTACTGATGAAGATGAATAACAAAAAAAAATCTAATTTTTTTTTATTTTTTTCTCTATAAAGAGTGTTATTTATGGGTTTTAGCTTTTTGGTACTTAAGGAACTTACAAACACTCATAATACACAATTTTCGTAATGTCCTTACGTTTCCCAAATATAGGGTTCTTTGCATGTATTTAAGCGTTTTTACAGGTAACATGATCAAAAACACTCAAAATTCATGTTTTTGGTAATGTTATTTTCTTTCTCCATAATGTGTGTTTTGCATGCGTTTTAGCGTTTTGGTATGTAAAGAGTTAAAAAACACTTAAAGACAAGTTCTTGGTAAAAGTTGGTTTTATTCCCATGTAATGTTATTTTTCTGCTTTTTAGTGCTTTCTTGCATATCACGCTCAAAAACACTCAAAAGACACTTTTCTGGTAATGTCATTTTTTTTCCCACATAATGTTAGTTTCGCATGTAATTTCGTATTCTCGTAACTAAGAATGTCAAAAACACTCAAAATACTCACATTTGGTAAGATAGTTCTGTTTCTCAATTAAAAGTGTTATTCCAGAGTTTCAGCATTTTGGAATGTAAGAAACTTCTCTATATCCACGAATTTTTCCGTTTTTTGCCTTGTGGTTATTGTGAAACTATAAAACACTCATTATACAAGTTTCTCGTAATGTCCTTTTGCTTACTAATATAGAATGCTTTCCATCCATTTTCGCGTTTTTTGTAGGTAACAATTTCAAAAACACTGAAAATAAACATTTTTGGTAATGTTATTGTATTTCTGCATATAGGTTAGTTTGCAACCGTTTTAGCGTTTTTCTACGTAAAACACCGAAAAGACACGTTTTCCGTAAATTTGTTTTGCATTCCCATATAGATTGACTTCCATATTATTTATAGTGTTGGTTCCTAAGATGCTGAAAAAAATATCATAAGACAGTTTCCTGGCAAAGACGTTTAATTTCCCCATATAGGTGGCTTTGCATGCACTTTAGGGGTTTGGTACATAACAGTCCAAAAAAAAAAAAAGCTTAATTTAACTTTTTTGATAATGTTCTTATTTCACATAATTTCTTGAATTTTCCCGGAATTTTGGCATCTCGGTACCTGTGAAGATGAATAAGAAGAAAAAAAATGTTTTTTTTTTATTTATTTATTGTTTCTCAATTAAGAGTGTTATTTGAGGTTTTTAGCTTTTTGGTAATTAATGAACTTAAAAACACTCATAATACACGTTTCTCGTAATGTCATTTACCTTCCTAAAAAATAGGGTTCTTTGCATGTATTTAAGCGTTTTTTATTGGTAACATTATCAAAAACACTCAAAATACATGTTTTTTGTTAATGTTATTCTGTTTCACCAGAAAGTGTGTTTTGCATGCATTTTAGTGTTTTGGTATATAAAGAGCTCAAAAACACTTATAGGCAAGTTCTTGGTAAAAATCGGTTTTACTCCAATGTAATGTGATTGCCCTGCTTTTTAGTGCTTTATTGGCTATCACGCTCAAAAACATTCAAAAGATATTTTTCTGGTAATGTCATTTCTTTCCCACATAAAGCTGCTTTCGCATGGAATTTGGGGTTTTGGTAACTAAGAATGTAAAAAGCATTCAAAATACACGCATTTAGTAAGGTTTTTCTTTTCCTCAATTAAGAGTGTTCTTCATGTGTTTGAGCATTTTGGTATCTAGAAAACTTCTTCATATACACGAGCTTTTGCATTTTTTGCCTTGTGGTTCTTTTGAACTATAAAATACTCATTATACACTTTTCTTGCAATGTCCTTTTGTTTCCCATTATAGAGTGTTTTGCATCAATTTTCGCGTTTTTTATAGGTAACAAGCTCAAAAACAATAAATATATACCTTTTTGGTAATGTTTTTCTATTTCTTGATATTGGTTGATTTGCATCCGTTTTAGCTTTTTTCTACGTAAAACACTGAGAAAACACATTTTCAGTAATTTTGTTTTGGATTCCCATATAGAATGAGTTCCATATTATTTATCGTTTTGGTGTCTATCATGCTGAAAAACACTCAAAACACAGATTTCTGATAAGGTCGTTTAATTTCATCACATAAAAGGCTTTGCATACACTTTAGGGTTTGGTACATAACTTTTCGATAATGTTCTTTTTTCCACATAATTTCCCTGAGTTTTGGGAGAATTTTGGCATCTTGGTAGCTATGAACATCAAGAACAAAAAAAAAATACTATTTTTTTATTTATTTATTTTTTTCCTCTATAAAGAGTGTTATTTGTGGGTTTTAACGTTTTGGTACTTAAGGAACTTAAAAACACATAATACACGTTTCCCGTTATGTCCTTTCGTTTCCCAAACATAAGGTTCTTTGCATCTTTGTTTAAGCTTTTTTATAGGTAACATGATCAAAAACACTTACAACACATGTTTCTGGTAATGTTATTCTGCTGCTATATAAAGGAGTGTTTTACATGCGTTTTAGCGTTTTTGTATGTAAGGCGGTCAAAAACTCTTTAAGGCAAGTTCTTGGTAAAAGTTTGTATTATTCCCATGTAATGTGATTGCCCAGCTTTTTATTGCTTTATTGCCTAACACGCTCGAAAAGACTCAAAAGACACTTTTGGTAATGTCATTTTTTTTTCCCACATAAAGCTAGTTTCGCATGCTATTTGGGTTTTGCTAAGAATGTGAAAAACACCCAAAATACACGCAATTGGTAAGGTTGTTCTGTTTCTCAATTAAGATTGTTATTCAAGAGTTTCAGGATTTTGGTGTCTAAGAAACTTCTTTATATACACGAGTTTTTTGCGTTTTTCTACGTAAAACACTGAGAAGATACGTTTTCAGTAATTTCGTTTTGGATTACCATATATAGTGAGTTCCTTATTATTTATCGTTTTGGTGCCTAACATGCAGAAAAACATTCAAAAGACAGATTTCTGGTAAGGTCGTTTAATTTCCTCATATAGAAGGTTTTGCATGCACTTTAGGGTTTGGTATATAACAGTCCGAAAAAAAGATAAAATTATCTTTTTTGATAATATTCTTTTATCAAATAATTTCCCTGAATTTTCTCAGAATTTTGGCATCTCCGTACCTATGAAGATGAATAACAAAAAAAAAAAAAATAAAAATAATCCAAATTCTTTAATTTTTTTTATTTCTTTATTTTTTTCTAAATAAAAAAATGATATTTACGGGTTTTAGCTTTTTGGTACTTAAGGAACTTAAAAACACTCATAATACACGTTTCTCATAATGTCCTTTCGTTTTCCAAGCATTAGTTTCTTTGCGTGTATTTAAGCGTTTTGATAGATAACATGATCAAAAACACTAAAAAAAAAAACGTTTTTGGTAATGTTATTCTGTTTTTCCATAAAAGATTTTTTGCCTGCGTTTTAGCATTTCCGTATGTAAGGAGCTCAAAAACACTTAAAGGGAAGTTTTTGCTAAAAGTTGGTTTTATTCCCGTGTAATGTGATTCCTTTGCTTTTTAGTGCTTTATTACCTAACACGCTCAAAAACCTTCATAAGTCACTTTTCTGGTAAAGTCATTTTTTTTCACACAGAAAGGTAGTTTAGCATGGAATTTGGGGTTTTGGTAACAAAGAATGTGAGAAACACTCAAAATATACGCATTTAGTAAGGTTGTCCTGTTTCTTAATTTAGTTTCTTAATTAATTCACGAGTTTCAGCATTTTGGTATCTTAGAAACTTTTCCATACACACAAGTTTTTGCGTTATTTGCCTTTTGACTCTTCTGAAACTATGAAACACTCATTATCCACGTTTCTCGTTATGTCCTTTAGTTTTTTTTTTCCTAATATAGAGTGCTTTGCATCCATTTTTGCGTTTTTTTTTTTTTATGTAACAAGCTCAAAAACACTCAAAATATACCTTTTTGGTAATGTTATTCTATTTCTCCATATTGGTTGGTTTGCATCCGTTTTGAAAAGACACGTTTTCAGTAATTTTGTTTTGGTTTTCCATATAGAGTGACTTTCATATTATTTATCGTTTTTATGCCTAACATGCGGAAAAACAGTCAAAAGACAGGTTTCATGTAAAGTCGCTTAATTTCCTCATATAGATGACTTTGCATACACTCTAGGATTTGGTACAAAACTCAGAAAAAAGCTAAAATTTACTTTTTCGATAATGTTCTTTTTTCCATATAATTTCCCTGAATTTTGGCAGAATTTTGGCATCTTGGTAACTATCAACATCAATAACAAAAAATTTATTATTTATTTTTTTTCTCTATATAAAATGTTATTTTTTTGGTTTTAACGATTTGATACTTAAGGAACTTAAAAAAAAAAAAACACATAATACACGTTTCTCGTTATGTCCTTTCGTTTCATAAACATAGGGTTCTTTCCATGTATTTAAGTGTTTTTATAGGTAACAGTATTAAAAACACTTAAAACACATGTTTTTGGTAATGTTATTCTGCTTCTCCATAAAGGAGTGTTTTGCATGCATTTTAGCGTTTTGGTATGTAAGGACCCCAAAAACACTTAAAGGCAAGTTTTTGGTAAAAATTGGTTTTATTCCTATGTAATGTGATTGTCCCGCTTTTTAGTACTTTATTGCATATCACGCTCAAAAACTCTCAAAATGCTTTTTTCTAGTAATGTCATTTTTTTCTCACTTAAAGCTTGTTTTGCATGCAATTTGGGATTTTGGTAACTAAGAATGTGAAAATCACTCAAAATACACGCATTTAGTAAGGTTGTTCTGTATCTCAATTAAGAATGTTATGTTTCAGCATTTTGGTATTTAGGAAACTTCTCCATATACAAGAGTTTTTGTGTTTTTTGTCTTTTGGTTCTTTTAAAGTATAAAACACTCATTATACACTTTTCTTGCAATGTCATTTTTTTTCCTTAATATAGAGTGATTTGCATTAACTTTCGCGTTTTTTGTAGGTAACAAGCTCAAAAACACTCAAAATATACCTTTTCAGTAATGTTTTTCTATTTCTTGATGTTGGTTGGTTTGCATCCGGTTTAGCATTTTTCTACAATAAACAGTGAGAAGACACGTTTTCAGTAATTTTGTTTTGGATTCCCATATAGAGTGAGTTCCTTATTATTTATCGTTTTGGTGTCTAACATGCTGAACAACACTCAAAAGACAGACTTCTGATAAGGTCGTTTAATTTCCTCATATAGGAGGCTTTGCATGCACTTTAGAGTTTGGTATATAAGTCCGAAAAAAAAAAGCTAAAATTAACTTTTTTGATAATATTCTTTTATCATATAATTGCCCTGAATTTTCCCAGAATTTTGAAATCTCGGTACCTATGAAGATGAATAACAAAAAAATAAATAAATAAAAGCACTATTTTTATATATTTTTATTTTTTATTTTTTTCTAAATAAAGAGTGTTATTTGTGGGTTTTAGCTTCTTTGTACTTAAGGAACTTAAAAACACTTATAATACACGTTTCTCGTAATGTCCTTTCGTTTCCCAAAAATAAGGATCTTTGCATGTATTTAAGAGTTTTTATAGAAAACTTCATCAAAAATATTTAAAATACATGTTTTTGGTAATGTTATTTTGTTTCTCCATAAAAGGTGTTTTGCATGCGTTTTAGCGTTTTGGTATGTAAGGAGCTCAAAAACACTTAAAGGTAAATTCTTGGTAAAAGTTGGTTTTCTTCCCATGTAATGTGATTGCCTTGCTTTTTAGTGCTTTATTGCCTAACAAGCTCAAAAACCCTCGAAAGACACTTTTCTGGTAATGTCATTTTTTTTCCACATAAAGCTACTTTCGCATGGAATTTGGAGTTTTGGTAACTAAGAATGTAAAAAACACTCAAAATACACGCATTTAGTAAGGTTGTTCTGTTTCTTAATTAAGAGTGTTATTCATGAGTTTCAGCATTTTGGTATCTTAGAAACTACTCCATACATTCGAGTTTTTGCGTTTTTTGCCTTGTGATTCTTGTGAAACTATGAAACACTCCTTATGGACGTTTCTCGTTATGTCCTTTTTTTTTCCCCTAATATAGAGTGCTTTGCATCCATATTCTCATTTTTTTTTTTTTTGTAACAAGCTCAAAAACACTCAAAATATAACTTTTTTGTAATGTTATTTTATTTCTTCATATTGGTTGGTTTCCATCTGTTTTAGCGTTTTTCTATATATAACTTTGAAAAGACATGTTTTTTGTAATTTCGTTTTGGATTTCCATATAGACTGACTTTCATATTATTTATCGTTTTGGTGTCTAACATGTGGAAAAACACTCAAAAGACAGGTTTCTTGTCAAGTCGTTTAATTTCCCCATATAGATGGCTCTCCATACACTTTAAAGTTTGGTACATAACTCCGAAGAAAAGCTAAAATTATCTTTTTCGATAATGTTCTTTTTTCCACATAATTTCCCTGAATTTTCGCATAAGTTTGGCATCTCGGCAGCTATAAACATTAATAAAAAAAAAATTTTTTTTTTATTTATTTATTTATTTATTTATTTTTATTTTCTCTATAAAGAGTGCTATTTCTGGGGTTTAACGTTTTGGTACTTAAGGACCTTAAAAACACATAATACACGTTTCTTGTTATGTCCTTTCGTTTCCCAGACATAGGGTTCTTTGCATGTATTTAACCGTTTTTATAGGTAACATGATCAAAAACACTTAAATCACATATTGTCGGTAATGTTATTCTGCTTCTATATAAAGGAGTGTTTTGCATGCATTTAAGCGTTTTGGTATATAAGGAGTTCAAAAACCCTTGAAGGCAAGTTATTAGTAAAAGTTGGTTTTATTCCCATGTAATGTGATTGCCCTGATTTGCCCTGAACCACAAGTTTTTTCGCCCGTAAATAATTAGACACTCATTATACACGTTTCTCGTAATGTCCTTTTGTTTCCCAATAGGATACTTTGCATCCATTTTCGTGTTTTTTTGTAACAAGCTCAAAAACACTCAAAATATACCTTTTTGGTAATGTTATTCTATTTCTTCATATTAGTTGGTTTGCATCTGTTTTAGCGTTTTTCTACGTAAAACACCGAAAACACACATTTTCAGTAATTTTGTTTTCGATTCTTAAAGAATTTTGCCGGAATTTTGGCATCTCAGTACCTATGAAGATGAATAACAAAAAAAAAGTAAATAAATAAAAAAAAATTATTTTATTTTTTTTCTTCTCTATAAAGGGTGTTATTTGTGGATTTTAGCTTTTTGGTACTTAAGGAACTTAAAAACACTTATAATAGACGTTTCTCCTAATGTCCTTTTCTTTCCCAAACATAAAGTTCTTTGCATGTGTTTAAGCGTTTTTATAGATAACATGATCAAAAACACTCAAAATACATGTTTTTGCTAATGTTATTCTATTTCTCCATAAAATGTGTTTTGCATGCGTTTTACCGTTTTGGTATGTAAGAAGTTAAAAACACTTAAAGGCAAGTTATTTCTAAAAGTTGATTTTATTCCCATATAATGTGATTGTTCTACTTTTTAGTGCTTTGTTGCATATCAAATTCAAAAACACTTAAAAGACACTTTTTTAATAAAGTCATAATTTTTCCCACATGAGAGTAGTTTCGCATGTGATTCGGAATGTTTGTTACTATGAATGTGAAAAAATCTCAAAATACACTCATTTGGTAAGGTAGTTTTGTTTCTCAATTAAATATGTTATTCATTAATTTCAGCATTTTGGAATGTAAGAAACATCTCTCAATACACTAGTTTTTTGCGGTTTTTGCCTTGTGGTTCTTGTAAAACTATAAAACACTCATTATATACGTTTCTCGTAATGTCCTTTTGTTTACCAATATAGAGTGCTTTCCATCCATTTTCGCATTTTTTGTAGGTAACAAGCTCAAAAACATTCAAAATCTGTCTTTTTGGTATTGTTATTCTATTTCTTCATATTGGTTGGTTTACATCCGTTTTAGCGTTTTTCTTTGTAAATATCTGAAAAGACACGTTTTCAGTAATATTGTTGAAATTGCTGAAAAAAACACTTAAAAGAAAGGTTTCTGGTAAAGTCGTGTAATTTCCTGATATAGGTGGCTTTTCATGCACTTCAGGGTTTGGTATATAACTCCGGAAAAAAGCTAAAATTATTTTTTTATAAGTTTTTTTTTCTAATTTCCCTGAATTTTGCCAGAATTTTGGCATCTCGGTACTGATGAAGATGAATAAAAAAAATCTATTTTTTTATTTATTTTTTTTTTTCTCTATAAAGAGTGCTATTTGTGGTGTTTTATCTTTTTGGTAGTTAAGGAACTTAAAAACACTCATAATACACAATTTTCGTAATGTCCTTTCGTTTCACAAATATAGGGTTCTTTGTATGTATTTAAGCGTTTTTATAGGTAACATGATCAAAAACACTCAAAATACATGTTTTTGGTAATGTTATTTTGTTTCTCCATAAAGGGTGTTTTACATGCGTTTTAGCGTTTTGATATGTAAGGAGTTAAAAAACACATAAAGGCAAGTTCTTGGTAAAAGTTGGTTTTGTTCCCATGTAATGTGTTTCTTCTGCTTTTTAGTGTTTTCTTACATATCACGCTCAAAAACACTCAAAAGACAATTTTCTGGTAATGTCATTTTTTTCCCACATAAGGCTAGTTTTGCATGTAATTTCGGATTTTCGTAACTAAGAATGTGAAAAACACTCAAAATAGTCACATTTGATAAGATAGTTCTGTTTCTCAATTAAAAGTGTTATTCCAGAGTTTCAGCATTTTGGAATGTAAGAAATTTCTCTATATACACGAGTTTTTGCGTTTTTTGCCTTGTGGTTCTTGTGAAACTATAAAACACTCATTATACACG
The DNA here is from genome assembly GCF_035594125.1 of Scylla paramamosain. Lineage (NCBI taxonomy): Eukaryota > Metazoa > Arthropoda > Malacostraca > Decapoda > Portunidae > Scylla > Scylla paramamosain. The sequence goes on along the minus strand of NC_087162.1, from coordinate 10,602,962 downwards.
TTTCTCGTAATGTCCTTTTGCTTCCCAAATAGAGTGCTTTCCATCCATTTTCGCGTTTTTTGTAGGTAACAATTTCAAAGACACTCAAAATATACCTTTTTGGTAATGTTATTCTATTTCTTCATATTGGTTGGTTTGCATCCGTTTTAGCGTTTTTCTACGTAAAACACCGAAAAGACACGTTTTCAGTAATTTTGTTTTGGATTCCCATATAGATTGACTTCCATGTTATATATCGTGTTGGTTCTTAACATGTTGAAAAACACTCATAAGACAGTTTTCTGGCAAACACGTTTAATTTCCCCATGTAGGTGGCTTTGCATGCACTTTAGGGGTTTGGTACATAACAGTCAAAAAAAAAAAAGCTAAATTTAACTCTTTTGATAATGTTCTTATTTCACATAATTTCATAAATTTTCCCTGAATTTTGGCATCTCGGTACCTGTGAAGATGAAAAAGAAAGAAAAAAAAATATTGCATTTTTTTTTTATTTATTTATTGTTTCTCAATAAAGAGTGTTATTTTTGGCTTTTATCTTTTTGGTAATTAATGAACTTAAAAACACTTATAATACACGTTTCTCGTAATGTCCTTTAGTTTCCCAAAAATACGGTTCTTTGCATGTATTTAAGCGTTTTTATTGATAACATGATCAAAAATACTCAAAATATATGTTTTTGGTAATGTTATTCTGTTTCACCATAAAGTGTGTTTTGCATGCGTTTTAGTGTTTTGGTATATAAAGAACTCAAAAACACTTAAAGGCAAGTTCCAGGTAAAATTTGGTTTTACTCCAATGTAACATGATTGCCTTGCTTTTTAGTGCTCTATTGCCTATCAGGCTCAAAAACACCCAAAAGACATTTTTCTGGTAATGTCATTTTTTTTCCCACATAAAGCTGGTTTCGCATGCAATTTGGGATTTTGGTAACTAAGAATGTGAAAAGCACTCAAAATACACGCATTTAATAAGGATGTTCTGTTTCTCAATTAAGATTGTTCTTCATGAGTTTCAGCATTTTAGTATCTAGAAAACTTCTTCATATACACGAGTTTTTGCATTTTTTGCCTTGTGTTTCTTTTGAACTATAAAACACTCGTTACGCAATTTTCTTGCAATATCCATTTGTTTCTCATTATAGAGTGCTTTGCATAAATTTTCGCATTTTTTATAGGTAACAAGCTCAAAAACACTCAAAATATACCTTTTTGGTAATGTTTTTCTATTTCTTGATATTCTTTCGTTTGCATCCGTTTTAGTGTTTTTCTACGTAAAACACTGAGAAGACACATTTTCAGTAATTTTGTTTTGGATTCCTATATAGAGTGAGTTCCTTATTATTTATTGTGTTAGTGCCTAAAATGCTGAAAAACACTCAAAACACAGATTTCTGATAAGGTCGTTTAATTTCCTCACATAGGAGGCTTTGCATGGTTTGGTACATAACAGTCCGAAAAAAAAAGCTAAAATTAACTGTTTTGATAATATTCTTTTATCATATAATTGCCCTGAATTTTCCCATCTCCCAATTTGACATCTCGGTACCTATGAAGGTGAATAAGATAAAAAATGTTTTTTATTTATTTATTTTTTTAAATAAAGAGTGTTATTTGTGGGTTTTAGCTTTTTGGTACTTAAGGAACTTAAAAACACTCATAATACACGTTTCTCGTAATGTCATTTCGTTTCTAAAACATAAGGTTCTTTGCATGTATTTAAGCCTTTTTATAGAAAACATGATCAAAATCCCTCAAAATACATGTTTTTAGTAATTTTATTCTGTTTCTCCATAAAAGGTGTTTTCCATGCGTTTTAGCGTTTCAGTATGTAAAGAGCTCAAAAAACCTTAAGGGCAAATTCTTAGTAAAAATTGGTTATATTCCAATGTAATGTGATTGCCCTGTTTTTTAGTGCTTTATTGCCTATCACGCTCAAAAACACTCAAAAGACACTTTTCTGGTAATGTTTTTTCCCTACAAAGCTGGTTTTGCATGCAATATGGGGTTTTGGTAACTAAGAATTTGAAAAGCACTCAAAATTCATGCATTTAGTAAGGTTGTTCTGTTTCTTAATTAAAAGTGTTATTCATGAGTTTCAGCATTTTGGTATGTAAGAAACTTCTCTAATACACACATTTGGTAAGGTAGCTCTGTTTCTCAATTTAAAGTTATTCATGAGTTTCAGCATTTTGGTATATAAGAAACTTCTCTATGTACACGAGTTTTTGAGATTTTTGCCTTGTGGTTCCTGTGAAACTATAAAACACTCATTATACACGTTTCTCGTAATGTCCTTTTCCTTCTCAATATAGAGTGCTTTACATCCATTTTCGCATTTCTTGTAAGTAACAAGCTCAAAAACACATAAAAATATATCTTTTTGGTAATGTTATTCTTTTTTCTTCATATTGGTTGGTTTGCATCCGTTTTAGCGTTTTTCTACGTAAATCACTAAAAAGACACTTTTCAGTAATATTGTTGAAATTGTTGAAAAACACTCAAAAGACAGGTTTCTGGTAAAGTCGTGTAATTTCCTCATATAGGTGGCTTTGCATGCACTTCAGGGTTTGGTACATAAGTACGGAAAATAGCTAAAATTATTTTTTTATAATGATTTTTTTTTACAAAATTTCCCTTAATTTTGCCAGAATTTCTGCATATCGGTACCTATGAAGATGAATAATTTTTTTTTTTTTCTCTATAAAGAGTGTTATTTTTGGATTTTATCTTTTTAGTACTTAAGGAACTTAAAAAAACACTCATAATACACGATTTTCGTAATGTCCTTTTCTTATATAAACATAGTGTTCTTTACATGTATTTAAGTGTTTTTATAGGTAACATGATGAAAAACACTCAAAATACATGATTTTGGTAATGTTATACTGTTTCTCCATAAAGGGTGTTTTGCATGTGTTTTAGCGTTTTGGTATGTAAGGAGTTAAAAAACACTTAAAGGCAAGTTCTTCAAAAAAATTTGGTTATATTCCCATGTAATGTGATTTTTCTGCTTTTTAGTGCTTTGTTGCATATCACGCTTGTCACGATCGCCTACTTACCTGCGATCGTACGATACCGGTTATCTCTCCAAGAAAGTGGACGTTACACTGATCCCGGAAAGTTTTAAAGGTCTGGATTTTTAAAGGCTTCGAGTGCCTACCCGACCTATCCGAAATCGTCAGAATTATCCCTTACTCCACCTTTACCTTGACTCAGCACACCTGGAATCACCTCTAATACCAGATTGTTGTTGGGGGGGGGGTAGAAAACACGATTATTCCATGTTACAAGCACATATATTAATACTAATAATAATTCACAAACAACATGAGGTAGCACACGTTACTACATGACGTTCTCGTCACTTCCCACGTCACCAGAACCCGTTTACCCCTCCACCAGTCACAGAAATGTTTCCCCTCAACCGCAGGAATTTACCCGGACGCCATTTCCGCGTCCCCAGACAATAATTCCCGAATTTCACCTCCTCAAACCTCACAAGAGATTTACCTCCTCAAACCTCACAAAATATTACCATTATCACCAAAAATTACCCATAACACCATAACATCGTCCCCAAAATCACCAGTACACCACGACACCAACTTCCAAGGTTAACACCACAACCTCCACTCACAAAATGGCTGCCAGTTTGACCTATGACCCCTCTCAACAGCGTCACCGACACAACTCAACAACCGAATTTCAGCGGACAAGAGCTCTTGGTACCACAAAAGACTCACTAACCTGATCCTGGATATCAAGGTTATACCGCTACACCACTAATACCTCCACAAGCTCACTCCATCACCAATCCACACCAAAATCCTCCCCTGAGAGACGCCTTCCCTCCACCTTTTCTCACGACCTAAGGCGCTCTGATTTTTCCCCTCCTTGGAATGTGTTGTTGCCCACTCAAGCTCCCCTCGTTTTCAACGTATTTCACCTCAATTATACTCCCTTCCTTATACATATAAAGATATAGAGAACTTAAATTATGAAGAGAATAATACTACATGATATAAAATGGGTAAATAAGCCTTACACTACTTATAACAATAATAAGGATAATGTCCGAATGGCAGGTAACCGGAACACGGGGACACTAAGAAAACGTGATCCCATTCAAGGTAAACTCGGCCAATAACATGACACGCTCAAAAACACTCAAAAGATACTTTTCTGGAAATGTCATTTTTTTTTCCTAGATAAAGCTAGTTTCGTATGTAATTTGGCATTTTCGTAACTAAGAATGTGAAAAACATTCATAGTATACAATTTGGTAAGGTAGTTCTATTTCTCGATAAAAAGTGTTATTTATGCATTTCATCATTTTGGTATGTAAGAAATTTCTGTATATACCCGAGGCTTTGCGTTTATTGCCTTTTCCTTCTTGTGAAACTATAAAACACTCATTATACATGTTTCTTGTAATGTCCTTTTGTTTCCTAATATAGTGTGCTTTCCATCCATTTTTACATTTTTTGTAACAAGCTCAAAAATACTGAAAATATATCTTTTTGGTAATGTTATTCTATTTCTTCATATTGGTTGGTTTGCATCCGTTTTAGCGTTTTTGTACGTAAAACACTAAAAAGACACGTTTTCAGTAATTTTGTTTTGGATTCACATTGACTGACTTCCATATTATTTATCCTTTGGTGCCTAACATGCTGAAAAACACTGAAAAGACAGATTTCTGATAAAGTCGTTTAACTTCCTTATATAGGTGGCTTTGCATGCACTTTAGGGTTTGGTACAAAACAATCTAAAAAAAAAGCTATAATTAACTTTTTTGATAATGTTCTTTTTGCCACATAAATTCCCAGAATTTTTGCAGAATTTTTTTTATTTTTATGTAATTATTTTTGTTTTTTTTTCTAAAAAAACAGTGTTATTTGTGGGTTTTAGCTTTTTGATACTAAAAAGGAACTTAAAAACACTCATAATACACGTTTCTTGTAATGTCCTTTCGTTTCCCAACCATTATGTTCTTTGTATGTTTTTAAGCGTTTTCATAGATTACATGATCAAAAACAATCAAAATACATATCTTTGGTAATGCAAAAGCTGTTTTGCATACGTTTTAGCGTTTTCGTATGTAAGGATGTCAAAAACACTGAAAGGGAAGTACTTGGTAAAATTTGTTTTTATTTCCATGTAATGTGATTGCCCTGCCTTTTTTGTGCTTTATTGCCTAATACGCTCTAAAACACTCAAAAGACATGTAAAGTTTCCCATATGTGGAATTTTAACGACCTTACGAGAAATCTGTCTTTTTAGTGTTTTTCAGCATGTTAGGCACCAAAACGAAAAATAATAAGGAACTCACTCTATGTGGGAATCCGAAACAAAATTACTGAAAACGTGTCTTCTCAGTGTTTTACGTAGAAAAAACACTAAAACGGATACAAACCAATCAATATCAAGATGTAGAAAAACATTACCAAAAATGTATATTTTGAGTTTTTTTGAGCATGTTACATGCAGAAAAACATGCAAAAATCGATACAAAGCACTCTATATTGGGAAACAAAGGGACATTGAGAGAAAAGTGTATAATGAATGTTTTATAGTTCAAAAGAACCACAAGGCAAAAAACGCAAAAACTCGTGCATATGGAGAAGTTTCCTAGATACCAAAATGCTGAAACTCCTAAATAACACTCTTAATTGAGAAACAGAACAACCTTAGTAAGTGCGTGTCAAAAACACTTAAAGGCAAGTTCTTGGTAAAAGTTTTTTTTTCACAGAAAATGTGATTGCCCTGCTTTTTAGTGCTTTATTGCCTAACACGCTCATAAACAATCAAAGACACTTTTCTGGTAATGTTATTTTTTTTCCCACATAAAGCTAGTTTCTCATGGAATTTGGGATTTTGGTAACTAAGAATGTAAAAAAAACACTCAAAATACACACATTTGGTAAGGTAGTTCTGTTTTTCAATCAAAAGTGTTATTCATGCATTTCAGGTTGTTCTGTTTCTTAATTAAGAGTGTTATTCATGAGTTTCAGCATTTTTGGTATATTAGAAACTTCTCCATACACACGAGATTTTGCGTTTTTTGCCTTGTGATTCTTGTAAAACTATAAAACACTCATTATACACGTTTCTCGTTATGCCCTTTTTTCCCTAATATAGTTTTATCCTAATATAGTTTTCGTGTTTTTTTTTTATATAACAAGCTCAAAAACACTCAAAATATACCTTTCTGGTAATGTTATTCTATTTCTACATATTGGTTTGTTTGCATCCGTTTTAGCGTACACGCATTTGGTAAGGTTCTTCTGTTTTTCAATTAAGATTGTTATTCATGAGTTTCAGCATTTTGGTATCTAACAAACTTCTTTATATACACGAGTTTTTGCGTTTTTTGCCTTGTGTGTGCCTTTGTGAACCACAAGATCTTTTACCCGAAAATAATAAGACACTCATTATACACATTTCTCGTAATGTCATTTTATTTCCCATTAGGAAGTGCTTTGCTTCCATTTTCGTTTTTTTTTGTAGGTAACAAGCTCAAAAACACTCAAAATATAGCTTTTCGTAATGTTATTCTATTTCTTCATATTGGTTGGTTTGCATCCGTTTTAGCGTTTTTCTACGTAAAACACTGAAAAGACACGTTTTCAGTAATTTTGTTTTGGATTCCTAAAGACATTTGCCAGAATTTTGGCATCTCTGTACTTATGAAGATGAATAACAAAAAAAAAAAAATATTTTTATTTTTTTCTCTATAAACAGTGTTATTTGTGGGTTTTAGCTTTTTGGTACAAAAAGAACTTAAAAACATTCATAATACACGTTTCTCGTAATAACCTTTCGTTTCCCAAACATGATGTCCTTTGCATGTATTTAAGCGTTTTTATAGATAATATGATAAAAAACACTCAAAATACATGTCTTTGGTAATGTTTTTTCTGTTTCTCCATAAAATGTGTTTTACATGCGTTTTAGCGTTTTGGTATGTAAGGAGTTAAAAACACTCAAAACACTCAAAACACTCAACGCTCAAAAACACTCAAAAGACACTTTTCTGGTAATATCATTTTTTTTTACCTCATAAAGGTAGTTTTGCATGGAATATGGGGTTATGGTAACTAAGAATGTGAAAAACATTCATAATGCAGGCATTTAGTAAGGTTGTTCTGTTTCTTAATTAAAAGTGTTATTCATGAGGTTCAGCATTTTGGTATGTAAGAAACTTTTCTAATACACACATTTGGTAAGGTAGTTCTGTTTCTGAATTAAAAGAGTTATTTATGAGTTTCAGCATTTTGGTATGTAAGAAACTTTTCTATGTACACGAGTTTTTTAGTTTTTTGCCTTGTGGTTCTAGTGAAACTATAAAACACTCATTATACACGTTTCTCATAATGTCCTTTTCTTTTCCAATATAAAGTGCTTTCCATTAATTTTCGCATTTTTTGTAGGTAACAATCTCAAAAACACATCAAAATATATCTTTTTGGTAATGTTATTCTATTTCTTCATATTGGTTGGTTTACATCCGTTTTAGCGTTTTTCTACGTAAATCACTGAAAAGACACGTTTTCAGTAATAGTGTTGAAATTGCAATAAAAAACACTCAAAAGATAGATTTCTGGTAAAGTCGTGTAATTTCCTCATATAGGTGGATTTGCATGCACTTCATGGTTCGGTACATAACTCCGGGGAAAATCTAAAATTATTTTTTTATAATGATTTTTTTTTTACAAAATTTCCCTGAATTTTGCTAGAATTTTGGCATCTCGGTACTAATAAAGATGAATAACAAAAAAAAAAAAAATTCTCTATAAAGAGTGTTATTTGTGGGTTTTAGCCCACTCGTGTATATACTATATACTCGTGTATATGGAAAAGTTTCCTAGATACCAAAATGCTGAAACTCATGAATAACACTCTTAATTGAGAAACAGAACAACCTTACTAAATGCGTGTCAAAAAAACTTAAAGGCAAGTTCTTGGTAAAAGTTGGTTTTATTCCCATGTTATGTGATTGCCCTGCTTTTTAGAGCTTTATTGCCTAACACGCTCAAAAACACTCAAGAACACTTATCTGTTAATGTTATTTTTTTCCCACATAAAGCTAGTTTCGCATGGAAATTGAGATTTTGGTAACAAAGAATGTAAAAAACACTCATATTAGAGGCATTTAGTTACGTTGTTTTGTTTCTTAATTAAGAATGTTATTCATGAGTTATAGCATTTTGGTATCTTAGAAACTTCTTAATACACACGAGTTTTTGCGTTTTTGCCTTGTGATTTTAGTGAAACTATAAAAGATTCATTATACACGTTTCTCGTTATGTACTTTTTTTCCTAATATAGAGAGCTTTGCATCCATTTTTGCGTTTTTTTTTTAATGTAACAAGCTCAAAAACACTCAAAATATACCTTTTTGGTAATGTTATTCTATTTATTCATATTGGTTGGTTTTCATCCGTTTTATCGTTTTTCTACGTAAAACACCGAAAAGACACGTGTGCAGTAATTTTGTTTTCGATTCACAAAGAATTTTGCCAGAATTTTGGCATCTCAGTACATATGAAGATAACAAAACGAAAAAATATATATATATTTTTATTATTTTTTTCTCTATAAAGAGTGTTATTTATGGGTTTTAGCTTTCTGGTACTTAAGGAACTTAAAAACACTCATAATACACGTTTCTCGTAATGTCCTTTCGTTTCCCAAACATAAAGTTCTTTGCATGTATTTAAGCGTTTTTATAGATAACATGATCAAAAACACTCAAAATACATGTTTTTGGTAATGTTATTCTGTTTCTCCACAAAATGTGTTTTCCATGCGTTTTAGCGTTTTCGTATATAAGGAGTTAAAAGCAAGTTCTTCGTAAAAGTTGGTTTTATTCCCATGTAATGTGATTGTTCTTATTTTTAGTGCTTTGTTGTATATCACGCTCAAAAACACTCAAAAGACACTTTTCTGATGAAGTCATTTTTTTCCCACATAAGGCTAGCTTCGCATGTAATTTTGGATTTTCGTAACTAAGAATGTGAAAAACACTCAAAATACACACAATTGGTAAGGTAGTTCTGTTTCTCAATTAAATGTGCTATTCATGTATTTCAGCATTTTGGTATGTAAGAAACTTCTCTCTATACACGAGTTTTTTTCTGCTTTTTGCCTTGTGGTACTTGTGAAACTATAAAACACTCATTATACACGTTTCTCGTAATGTCCTTTTGCTTCCAAATATTGAGTGCTTTCCATCCATTTTCGCGTTTTTTGTAGGTAAGAATTTCAGAAACACTCAAAATATACCTTTTTTGTAATGTTATTCTATTTCTTCATATTGGTTGGTTTGCATTAGTTTTAGCGTTTTTCTACGTAAAACACAGAAAAGACACGTTTTCAGTAATTTTGTTTTGGATTCCCATATAGTTTGATTTCCATGTTATTTATTGTGTTTGTTCCAAACATGCTGAAAAACACTTATAAGACAGTTTTCTGGCAAAGACGTTTAATTTCCCCATATTGGTGGCTTTGCATGCACTTTAGGATTTTGGTGCATAACAGTCCTAAAAAAAAAAGCAAATTTTAACTTTTTTGATAATGTTATTATTTCACATAATTTCCTGAATTTTGCCCGAATTTTAGCATCTCGGTTCCTGTGGAGACGCATAAGAAAGAAAAAAAAATATCGTATTATTTTTTTATTTATTTATTGTTCCTGAATAAAGAGTATTATTTGTGGCTTTTAGCTTTTTGGTAATTAATAAACTTAAAAACACTCATATTACACGTTTCTCATAATGTTCTTTCGTTTTCCAAAAATAGTGTTCTTTACATGTATTTAAAAACACTTAAAATACATGTTTTTGGCAATGTTATTCTGTTTCACCAGAAAGTGTGTTTTGGTATATAAGGAGCTCAATAACACTAAGGCAAGTTCTTGGTAAAATTGGTTTTCCTCAAATGTAATGTGATTGCCCTGCTTTTTAGTACTTTATTGCCTATCACGCTCAAAAACACTTAAAAGACATTTTTCTGGTAATGTCATTATTTTTTTTCCCACATAAAGCTAGTTTCGCATGCAATTTGGGGTTTTGGTAACTAAGAATGTAAAAAAGCACTCAAATTATACGCATCTAATAAGATTTTTCTGTTTTAAATTAAGAGTGTTCTTTATGAGTTTCAGCATTTTGGTATCTAGGAAACTTTTTTTTATATATACACGAGTTTTTGCATTTTTTGCCTTGTGGTTCCTTTGAACTATAAAACACTCATTATATATTTCTCTTGCAATGTCCTTTTGTTTTCCATTATAGAGTGCTTTGCATCAATTTTCACGTTTTTTATAGGTAACAAGCTCAAAAACTTTCAAAATATATCTTTTTGGTAATGTTTTTCTATTTCTTGATATTGGTTGATTTGCATCTGTTTTAGCGTTTTTCTGCATAAAACACTGAGAAGACACGTTTTCAGTAATTTTTGTTTTGGATTCCCATATAGGGTGAGTTCCTTGTTTTTTGTTTTCATGCCTAACATGCTGAAAAACAATCAAAAGACAGATTTCTGATAAGGTCGTTTAATTTCCTCACATAGGAGGCTTTGCATGCACTTTAGGGTTTGGTACATAACAGTCCGAAAAAAGCTAAAATTAACTGTTTTGATAATATTCTTTCATCATATAATTGCCCTGAATATTCCCAGAAATTTTGCATCTCGGTACCTATAAAGATGAATAACAAAGAAAATTTTATTTTTTTTTTCTAAATAAAGAGCGTTATTTCTGTGTTTTAGCTTTTTGGTACTTAATGAACTTAAAAACACTCATAATATACGTTTACCGTAATGTCCTTTCGTTTCCCAAATATAAAGTTCTTTGTATGTAATTAAGCCTTTTTATAGAAAACATGATCAAAAACACTCAAAATACATGTTTTTGGTAATGTTACTCTTTTTCTCCATAAAAGGTGTTTTGCATGCGTTTTAGCGTTTTGGTATGTAAGGAGCTCAAAAACACTTAAGGGCAAGTTCTTGGTAAAAGTTGGTTTTATTCCCATGTAATGTGATTGCCGTGCTTTTTATTGCTTTATTGCCTAACACGCTGAAAAACCCTCTGGTAATGTCATTTTTTTCACACATAAAGCTAGTTTCGCATGGAATTTGGGGTTTTGGTTAAAATGTTAAAAACACTCATAATACACACATTAAGTAAGATTGTTTTGTTTCTTAATTAAGAGTGTTATTCATAAGTTTCAGGATTTTGGTATCTTAGAAACTTTTCCATACACACGAGGTTTTGCGTTTTTTCCCTTGTGCTTCTTGTGAAAGTATGAAAAACACATTATACATTTTTCTCGTTATGTCTTTTTTTTTCTAATATAGAGTGCTCTGCATCCATTTTCGCGTTTTTTTTTATGTAACAAGCTCAAAAACACTCAAAATATAGATTTTTGGTAATGTTATTCTATTTCTTCATATTGGTTGGTTTGCATCCGTTTTAGCGCTTTTCTACGTAAAACTTTGAAAAGACTCGTTTTCAGTAATTTTGTTTTGGATTTCCATTTAGAGTGACTTTCATATTATTTATCGTTTTGGTGTCTAACATGCGAAAAAACATTCAAAAGACAGGTTTCTTGTAAAGTCGTTTATTTTCCCCATATAGATGGCTTTGCATACACTTTAGGGTTTGGTACATAACACATTTTTTCCCTGAATTTTGGCAGAATTTTGGCATCTTGATAGCTATGAACATTAATAACAAAAAATAAATAAATAAATAAATAAATAAAATTGCTATTTTTTTATTTATTATTTATTTATTTATTTTTTCTCTGTAAAGAGTGTCAATTGTGGGTTTTAACGTTGTGGTACTTAAGGAACTTAAACACACATATAATACACGTTTTTCGTTATGTCCTTTTGTTTCCCAAACATAAGGTTCTTTGCATGTTTTTTAGCGTTTTTATAGACAATATGATCAAAAATACCCAAAATACATGTTTTTGGTAATGTTATTCTGTTTCTCCTTAAAAGGTGTTTTGCATGCGTTTTAGCGTTTTGTATGTAACGGGTTTAAAAACACTTAAAGGAAAGTTCTTGGTAAAAGTTGTTTTTATTCCCATGTCATGTGATTGCCCTGCTTTTTAGAGCTTTATTGGCTAACACGCTCAAAAACACTCAAAGGACACTTTTTTCATAATATCATTTTTTTCCCACATAAAGCTAGTTTTTATGGAATTTGGGATTTTTTGTAACTAAGCATGTGAAAAACACTCAAAATACACGCATTTAGTAAGGTTGTGCTGTTTCTTAATTAAACGTGTTATTCATGAGGTTCAGCTTTTTGGTATGTAAGAAACTTTTCTAATACACATATTTGTTAAAGTAAATCTGTTTCTTAATTAAAAGTGTTATTCATGATTTTCAGCATTTTGGTATGTAAGAAACTTCTCTATATACACGAGTTTTTGCTTTTTTTGCCTTGTGGTTCTTGTGAAACTATAAATCACTCATTATACACGTTTCTCGTAAAGCCCTTTTGTTTCCCAATATAGAGTACTTTCCATCCATTTTCGCATTTTTTTGTACGTAACAAGCTCAAAAACACTCAAAATATATATTTTTTGGTAATGTTATCTTATTTCTTCATATATGTTGGTTTGCATCCGTTTTAGCGTTTTTCTACGTAAATCTCTGAAAATACACGTTTTCAGTAATATTGTTGAAATTGTTGAAAAAAAACACTCAAAAGACAGGATTCTGGTAAAGTCTTGTAATTTCCCTATATAGGTGGCTTTGCATGCACTTCAGGGTTTGGTACATAACTCCGGAAAAAATCTAAAATTATTATTTTTTTATAATAATTTATTTATTACATGATTATCCTGATTTTTGCCAGAATTTTGGCATCTTGATACCTATAAAGATGAATAACAAAAAAAAAAATCTATTTTTTTTTCTCTATAAAGAGTGTTATGGGTTTTATCTTTTTGGTACTTAAGGATGTTAAAAACACTCATAATACATGATTTTCGTAATGTCCTATCGTTTCACAAACATAGGTTTCTTTACATGTATGTAAGCGTTTTTATTAGTAACATGATCAAAAACACTCAAAATACATGTTTTTGGTAATGTTTTTCTGTTTCTCCATAAAGGGTGTTTTGCATGCGTTTTAGCGTTTTGGTATGTAAGGAGTTAAAAAACACTTAAAGGCAAGTTCTGCGTAAAAGTTGGTTTTATTCCTATATAATGTGATTGTTCTGCTTTTTAGTGCTTTGTTGCATATCACGCTCAAAAATACTCAAAAGACACTTTTTTGATAATGTCATTTTTTTTCCCATATAAAGCTTGTTTCGCATGTAATTTGGGATTTTCGTAACTAAAAATGTGAAAAAACCTCAAAATACACACATTTGGTAAGGGAGTTCTCTTTCTCAATTAAAAGTGTTATTCATGAGTTTTAGCATTTTGGTATGTAAGAAACTTCTCTATACACACGAGTTTTTTGCGTTTTTTGCCTTTTGGTTCTTGTGAAACTATAAAACAATCATTATACACGTTTCTCGTAATGTCCTTTTGCTTCCCAGTATAGAGTGCTTTTCATCCATTTTCGCGTTTTTTTTTTTTGTAGGTAAAAAGCTCAAAAACACTTTTTGGTAATGTTATTCTATTTCTTCATATTTGTTGGTTTGCATGGTTTTTTAGCGTTTTTTCTATGTAAAACACTGAAAAGTCACGTTTTCAGTAATTTTGTTTTGGATTCACATATTGACTTACTTTCATATTATTTATCGGTTTGCTGCCTAACGTGCTGAAAAACATTGAAAAGACAGGTTTCTGGTAAAGTCATTTAATTTCCTTATATAAGTGGCTTTGCATGCACTTTAGGGTTTGGTACATAACAATCCGAAAAAAAAGCTATAATTAACTTTTTTGATAATGTTTTTTTTCCATATATATTTCCTGAATTTTGGGAGAATTTTTACATTTCGGTACCTATGAAAATCAATACAAAAATGCAATTTTTATATTTTTTTTATATTTTTTTTTCTCTTTAAAGAGTGTTATTTCTGGGTTTTAACGTTTTGGTACTTAAGGAACTTAAAAACAGTCATAATACACGTTTCCCAAAGATAGAATTCTTTCCATGTATTTACGCGTTTTCATAGGTAACATGATCAAAAACACTTAAAACACATGTTTTCTGTAATGTTTTTCTGCTTCTCCATAAAGGATTGTTTTGCATGCGTTTTAGCGTTTTGTTATGTAAGGAGCTCAAAAAACACATAATAGTAAATTCGTCGTAAAAGTTGATTTTATTCCCTTGTAATGTAAATGCCCTGCTTTTTAGTGCTTTATTGTCTAACACTCTCAAAAACACTCAAAAGACACTTCTGGTAATGTCATTTTTTTCCAACATAATGCTAGTTTCGCATACTTTTTGGGATTTTCCTTAGAATGTTAAAAACGCTGTTTCTGTTTCTCAATTACGATTGTTATTTATGAGTTTTAGCATTTTGGTATCTAAGAAACTTCTTTATATACACAAGTTTTTGCGTTTTTTGCCATGTGGTTATTTTGAACAACAAGTTCTTTTGCCCGAAAATAATAAGACACTCATTATACACGTTTCTCGTAATGTCCTTTTGTTTCCCAATAGGGAGTGCTTTGCATCCATTTTCACCTTTTTTGTAGGTAATAAGCTCGAAAACATTCAAAATATACCTTTTTTGGTAATTTAATTCTATTTTTTCATATTGGTTGGTTTGCATCCAATTTAGCGTTTTTCTACGTAAAACACCGAAAAGACATGTTTTCACTAATTTTGTTTTGGATTCCTATATAGAGTGACTTCCATGTTACTCGTATTTATCGTTTTGGTGCCTAAAATGCTGAAAAACACTCATAAGACAGTTTTCTGGCAAAGACGTTTAATTTCCTCATATAGGTGGCTTTGCAGGCACTTTTAGCTAAAATTAACTTTTTAATAATGTTCTTATTTCACAAAATTTCCAGAATTTTTCCCAAATTTTGGCATCTCGGTACCTGTGAAGATGTATAAGAAAGAAAAAAAATATCGTATTTTTTTATTTATTTATTTATTTTATTTTTTTCTCAATAGAGTGTTATTTGTGGCTTTTAGCTTTTTGGTACTTAATGAATTCAAAAACACTCATAATATACGTTTCTCGTAATGTCCTTTTCTTTCTTAATATAGAGTGCTTTGCATCAATTTTCGCGTTTTTTGTAGGTAACAAGCTCAAAAACACTCAAAATATACCTTTTCGGTAATGTTTTTCTATTTCTTGATATTGGTTGGTTTGCATCCGTTTTAGCGTTTTTCTACGTAAAACACAGAGAAGACACGTTTTCAGTTATTTTGTTGTGGATTCCTGATTATTTATCGTTTTTGTGCCTAACATGCTGAAAAACACTCAAAAGACAGATTTCTGGTAAGGTCGTTTTATTTCCTCATATAGAAGGCTTTGCATGCATTTTAGGGTTTGGTACATAAAAGTCTGAAAAAAAAGCTGAAATTAACTTTTTTGATAATATTCTTTTATTAAAAAATTGCCCTCAATTATTCCAGAAAGTTGGTATCTCTGTACCTATGAAGATGAATAACAAAAAAAAAAATTCCTATTTTTTTTATTTTTTTATTTTTTTTTCTAAATAAAGAAAGTTATTTGTGGGTTTTAGCACTTATAATACACGTTTTTCATAATGTCCTTTTGTTTCCCAAACATAATGTTCTTTGCATGTATTTAAGCGTTTTTATAGATAACATAATGTAAAAGACTCAAAATACATATTTTTGGTAATGTTTTTATGTTTCTTCATTAAGTTTGTTTTCCATGCGTTTTAGCGGTTTGGTATATAAGGAGCTCAAAAACACTTTAAGGCAAGTTCTTGGGAGAAATTGGTTTTATTCCAATGTAAAGTGATTGCCCTGCTTTTTATTGCTTTATTTCCTATGACGCTCAAAAACACACAAAAAATATTTTTCTGGAAATGTCATGTTTTTCCCACATAAATCTGGTTTTGCATGCAATTTGGGTTTTTGGTAACAAAGAATGTGAAAAACACTCAAAATACACGCATCTGGTAAGGTTGTTCTGTTTCTCAATTAAGAGTGCTATGAGTTTCAGCACTTTGGTATCTAAGAAACTTCTCCATATACACGAGTATTTGCATTTTTTGCCTTGTGGTTTGTTTGAACTATAAAACACTCATTATACACTTTTCTTGCAAGGTCTTTTTGTTTCAAAATATAGAGTGCTTTGCATCAATTTTTTGCGTTTTTTGTAGGTAACAAGGTCAAAAACACTCAAAATATACCTTTTTGGTAATTCTTTTCTATTTCTTGATATTAGTTGGTTTGCATCCGTTTTAGTGTTTTTTTTTTTGCGTAAAACACTGAGAAGACACATTTTCAGTAATTTTGTTTTGGATTCCCATATAGAGTGAGTTCCTTATTATTTATCGTTTTGGTGCCTAACGTGCTGAAAAAACACTTAAAAGACAGATTTCTGGTAAGGTCGTTTGATTTCCTTATATTGGAGGCTTTGCATGCACTTTAGGGTTTGGTACATAACAGTCCGAAAAAAAGCTTAAATTAACTTTTTTGATAATTTTCTTTTATTATATAATAGCCCTGAATTTTCCCAGAATTTTAGCATCTCGGTATCTATAAAGATGAAAAAAAAAATCCTATTTTTTATTTTTTTTATTTATTTATTTTTTTAATAAAGAGTGTTATATGTGGGTTTTAACTATTTGGTACTTAAGGAAATTAAAAACACTCATAATACACGTTTCTCGTAATGTCTTTTCGTTTCCTAAACATAAGGTTGTTTGCATGTATTTAAGCGTTTTTATAGATAACATGATCAAAAACATTCAAAATACAAGTTTTTGGTAATGTTATTCTGTTTGTCCATAACAGGTGTTTTGCATGCTTTTTAGCGTTTTGGTATGTAATGAGCTCAAAAACACCTAAAGGCAAGTTCTTGGTAAAAGATGGTTTTATTCCTATGTAATGTGATTGCCCTGCTTTTTAGTGCTTTATTGCCTAACACGCTCAAAAACACTCAAAAGACACTTTTCTGTTAATATCATTTTTTTTTCCACATAAAGCTTGTTTACCATGAAATTTGGGGTTTTCGTAAATAAGAATGAAAAAAACACTCAAAATACAGGCATTTAGTAAGGTTGTTCTGTTTCAGAATTAAAAGTGTTATTCACTCTTTATTGAGTAACAATAAATAAATAAATAAAAAAATACGATATTTTTTTCTTTCTTATTTATCTTCACAGGTACGGAGATGCCAAAATTTGAGCAAAATTTAGGAAATTATGTGAAATAAGAACGTTATCAAAACAGTTAAAATTAGCCTTTTTTTTTCGGACTGTTATGTACCAAACCCCTAACTGCATGCATTGCCACCTATATGGGGAAATTAAACGTCTTTGCCAGAAAACTGTTTTATCAGTGTTTTTCAGCATATTAGGAACCAACACGATAAATAACATGTTAGTCAATCTATATGGGAATCCAAAACAAAATTACTGAAAATGTGTCTTTTCGGAGTTTTACGTAGAAAAACGCTAAAACGGATGCAAACCAACCAATATGAAGAAATAGAATAACATTACCAAAAAGGTGTATTTTGAGTGTTTTTGAAATTGTTACCTAGAAAAAACGCGAAAATGGATGGAAAGCACTCTATATTGGGAAGCAAAATGACATTACGAGAAACGTGTATAATGAGTGTTTTATAGCTTCCTAAGAACCACAAGGCAAAAAACGCAAAAACTCGTGTATATAGACAAGTTTCTTAACTTCCAAAATGTTGAAATTATGGAATAACAATTTTAATTGAGAAACAGAACTATCTTACCAAATGTGAGTATTATGAGAGTTTTTCACATTCTTTGTTACGAAAATGCCAAATTAGATGCGAAACTAGCTTTATGTGGGAAAAAATGACATTACCAGAAAATTGTCTTTTGAGTGTTTTTGAGCATGATATGCAACAAAGCACTAAAAAGCAGAAGTATCACATTACATGGGAATAAAACCAACTTTTACCAAAAACTTGCCTTTAAGTGCTTTTTAACTCCTTACATACCAAAACGCTAAAACGCATGCAAAACACCCTTTATGGAGAAACAAAACAACATAACCAAAAAAAAATTAATTTTGAGTGTTTTTTGATCGTGTTACCTATAAAAACGCTTTAATACATGGAAAGAACTCTATATATGTGAAACGGAAGGTCATTGCGAAAATTGTGTATTATCAGTGTTTTTGAGTTCCTTAAGTACCAAAAAGCTAAAACCAAAAAATAACACTCTTTATAGAGAAAAAAATAAATAAAAAAATGATTTTATTTTTTGTTATTCATCTTTATAAGTACCGAGATGCGAAAATTCTGGCAAAATTTAGGGAAATTAGAAAAAAAAAAAAAAAAACAAACCCTGAAGTGCATGCAAAGCCACCTATATGGGTAAATTACACGACTTTACCTGTCATTTAAGTGTTTTTCAGCAATTTCAACAATATTACTGAAAACGTGTCTTTTCCGAGATTTACGAAGAAAAACGATAAAACGGATGCAAACCAACCAATATGAAGAAATAGAATAACATTACAAAAAAGATAGATTTTGAATCTTTTTGAGCTTGTTACCTACAAAAAATGCGAAAATAGATGTAAAGCACTCTATATTGGTAAACAAAAGGACATTTCGAGAAACGTGTATAATGACTGTTTTATAGTTTCAGAAGAACCACAAGGCAAAAAACGCAAAAACTTGTGAATAGAGAGATGTTTTTTACATACCAAAATGCTGAAATACATGAATTACAGATTTAATTCAGAAACAGAACTACCTAACCAAATGTGTGTATTTTGAGTGTTTTTCATTCTTATTTACGAAAATTCTAAATTACATGCAAAACTAGTCTTTTGTTGGAAAAAAATGACTCTATCAGAAAAGTGTCTTTTGAGTGTTTTTGAGCGTGATATGCAAGAAAGCACTAAAAAGCAAAACAATCACATTATATGGGAATAAAACCAACTTTTACGAAGAACTTGCCTTTAAGTGTTTTTAACACCTTACACACCAAAACGCTAAAACGCATGCAAAACTCATTTTATGGAGAAACATAATAACATTACCAAAAACATGTATTTTGAGTGTTTTTGATCATGTTATCTATAAAAATGCTTAAATACATGTAAAGAAATTTATGTTTGGGAAACGAAAGGACATTACGAGAAACGTGTATTATGAGTGTTTTTAAGTTCCTTAAGTAGCACAAATAACACTCTTTATAGAGAAAAAATAAATAATTTTTTTTTTTTTGTTATTCATCTTTATAGGTACTGAGATGCCAAAATTCTGGCAAAATTCTTTGGGAATCGATAACAAGATTACTTAAAACGTGTCTTTTTGGTGCTTTACGTAGAAAAACGATAAAACGGATGAAAACTAACCAATATGATGAAATAGAATAACATTACTAAAAAGGTATATTTTGAGTGTTTTTGAACTTAGTACAAAAAACGCTTAAATACATGTAAAGAAATTTTTGTTTGGGAAACAAAAGGACATTACGAGAAAAGTGTACAATGAGTGTCTTATTATGTTCGAGCAAAAGAACTTGTGGTTCACAAGAACCACAAGGCAAAAAACGCAAAAACTCGTGTATAAATAAAGAACTTTCATAAATAACAAAATGGTGAAACTGATGAATAACAATCTTAATTGAGAAACAAAAGAACCTTACCAAATGCGTGTATTTTGGGTGTGTTTTTAACATTCTTAGTTAGCAAAATCCCAAATAGCATGCTAAAGTAGCTTTATGTGGGAAAATATGACATTACCAGAAGTGTCTTTTGAGTGTTTTTGAGCGTGTTAGGCAATAAAGCACTAAAAAGCAGGGCAATCATATTACATTAGAATGAAACCAACTTTTACCAAGAACTTGCCTGGAAGTGTTTTGAGCTCCTTACATACCAAATCGCTAAAACGCATGCAAAACACTCCTTTATGGAGAAGCAGAATAACATTACCTTAAAACAAGTGTTTTGAGTGTTTTTTATCATGTTACCTATAAAAACGCTTAAATACATGCAAAGATCCCTATATTTGAGAAACGAAAGGCCATTACGAGAAATGTATATTATGAATGTTTTTATGTTCCTTAAGTACCAAAACGTTAAAACCTAGAAATAACACTCTTCATAAAGAAAAAAATGAAAAAAATAAATAAAAAAATGGCATTTTTTTTTGTTATTGATGTTGAAAGGTACCAAGATGACAAAATACTGCCAAAATTCAGAGAAATTATGTGGAAAAAAGAACATTATCGAAAAATTTAATTTAATTTTTTTTTTTCGGAGTTATGTACCAAACCTTAAAGTGTATCCAAATAATATGGGGAAATTTAACGACTTCACAAGAAATCTGTCTTTTGAGTGTTTTACCGCATGTTAGACACCAAAATGATAAATAATATGAAAGTCACTCTATATGGAAATCCAAAACAAAATTCCATGCGAAAGTAGCTTTATGTGGAAAAAAAATAACATGTTTTTGAGCGTGTTAGGCAATAAAGCTCTAAAAAGCAGGGCAATCATATTACATGGGAATAAAACCAACTTTTACCAAAAACTTGCCTTTAAGTTTTTTTGACACGCATTTAGTAAGGTTGTTCTGTTTCTGAATTAAGAGTTATTCATGAGTTTCAGCATTTTGGTATCTAGGAAACTTTTCCATATACACGAGTTTTTGGGTTTTTTGCCTTTTTTTTTTTTTTTTAACTATAAAACATTAATTATACACTTTTCTCGGAATGTCCCTTTCTTTCCCAATATAGAGTGCTTTATATCAATTTTCGCGGGATTTTTTTGTATGTAACAATTTCAAAAACACTCAAAATATAGATTTTCCGTAATGTTTTTCTGCTTCTTGATATTGGTTGGTTTGCATCAGTTTAACGTTTTTCCACGTAAAACACTAAGAAGACACGTTTTCAGTAATTTTGTTTTGGATTCCCATATAGAGTTAGTTCCTTATTATTTATCGTTTTGTTGCCTAACATGCTGAAAAACACTCAAAAGACAGATTTCTGGTAAGGTCTTTAATTTACTCATATGGGAGGCTTTGCATCTCTTTTAAGTGTTTTTGAGCGTGTTAGGCAATAAAGCACTAAAAGGCAGGACAATCACATTACATGGGAATAAAACCAAATTATACCAAGAACTAGCCTTTAAGTGTTTTTGACATCCTTACATACCAGAAACCTGTCTTTTCAGTGTTTTTTCAGCATGTTAGGCATCAAAACGATACATAATAATACATAATAAGTCAGTCAATATGTGAATCCAAAACAAAATTACTGAAAACATGTCTTTTTAGTGTTTTACGTAGAAAAACGTTAAAGCGGATGCAAACCAACCTATACGAATAAATAAAATAACATGACCAAAAAGAAATATTTTAAGTATTCTTTAGATTGTTACCTACAAAAAATGCAAATATGAATGTAAAGCACTCTATATTAGGAAACAAAAGGACATTACGAGAAACGTGTATAATGAATGTTTTATAGTTATAAAAGAACCACAAGGCAATAAACGCACAAAACTCGGGTATATAGAAAAAAATCTTACATACCAAAATGATGAAATGCATGAATAATACTTTTAATCGATAAACAGAACTACCTTACCAAATTGGGTATTTTGAGTGTTTTTCACATTCTTAGTTACGAAAATGCCAAATTACATGCAAAAATAGCTTCATGTGGGAAAAAAATGGCATTACCAGAAAAGTGTCTTTTGAGTGTTTTTCAGCGTGATATGCAACAAAGCACTAAAAAGCAGAACAATCACATAACATGGGAATAAAACCAACTTATACGAAGAATTTGCCTTTAAGTGTTTTTTAACACCTTACATACCAAAACGCTAAAACGCATGTAAAACAACCTTTATGGAAAAACAAAATAACATTACCAAAAACATGTATTATGAGTGTTTTTGATCATGTTACCTATAAAAACGCTTAAATACATGTAAAGAACCATATGTTCCTATAACAAAAGGACATTACGAAAATCGTGTATTATGAGTGTTTTTAAGTTTCTTAAGTACCAAAGGGCTAAAACTCACAAATAACACTCTTTATAGAGAAAAAAAAATACTTTTTTTTGTTATTCATTTTCATTAGTACCGAGATGCCAAAATTCTGGCAAAATTTAAGGAAATTTTGTAAAAAAAAATCATTATAAAATAAATAATTTTAAAATAATTATAATTATAATTATAATTATTATAATTATAATTATAATTATAATTATAATTATAATTATAATTATAATTATAATTAAAATAATTATAAAATAAATATTTTTTTCCGGAGTTATGTACCGAACCATGAAGTGCATGCAAAGCCACGTATATGAGGAAATTACACGACATTACCAGAAATCTATCTTTTGAGTGTTTTTTTTAGCAATTTCAACAATATTACTGAAAACATGTCTTTTCAGTGATTTACATAGAAAAACTCTAAAACATATGTAAACCAACCAATATGAAGAAATACAATAACATTACCAAAAGATATATTTTAATGTGTTTTTGAGCTTGTTACCTACAAAAAATGCGAAAATGGATGGAAAGCACTTTATATTGAAAAAGAAAAAGACATTATGAGAAACGTGTATAATGAGTGTTTTATAGTTTCACTAGAACTACAAGGCAAAAAACTGAAGAACTCGTGTACATAGAGAAGTTTCTTACATACCAAAATGCTGAAACTCATGAATAACTCTTTTAATTGAGAAACAGAACTACCTTACCAAATGTGTGTATTAGAAAACTTTCTTACATACCAAAATGCTGAACCTCATGAATAACACTTTTAATTAAGAAACAGAACAACCTTACTAAATGCCTGCATTATGAATGTTTTTCACATTCTTAGTTACCATAACTCCATATTCCATGCAAAACTATCTTTATGTGGGAAAAAAAATATTACCAGAAAAGTGTCTTTTGAGTGTTTTTGAGCGTGCTAGGTAATAAAGCACTAAAAAGCAGGGGAATAACATTATATGGGAATAAAAACAACTTTTACCAAAAACTTGACTTTAAGTGTTTTCGAGCTCATTACATACCAAAACGCTAAAACGCATGCAAAACACCTTTTATGGAGAAACAGAATAACATTACCAAAAACATGTATTTTGAGTGCTTTTGATCATGTTTTCTATAAAAAACATATATTTTGAGTGTTTTTGATTATATTATCTATAAAAATTCTTAATTACATGGAAAGAACCTTATGTTTGGGAAACGCAAGGACATTACGAGAAATGTGTATTATAAGTTCTTTAAGTACCAAAAAGCTAAAATCCAGAAATAACACTCTTTATTTAGAAAAACGCTAAAACAGGTGCAAACCAATCCATGTGAAGAAAGAAAATAACATTACCAAGAAGCTATTTATTGAGTGTTTTTTGAGCTTGTTACCTACAAAAAACGCGAAAATGGTAGCAAAGCACTCCCTATTTGGAAACAAAAGGACATTACGAGAAACGTCTATAATGAGTGTCTTATTATTTTCGGGAAAAGAACTTGTTGTTCACAAGAACCACAAGGCAAAAAACGCAAAAACTCGTGTATATAAAGAATTTTGTTAGATACCAAAATGCTAAAACTCATGAATAACAATCTTAATTGAGAAACAGAACAACCTTAAAAAATGCATGTATTTTCAGTGTTTTTCACATTCTTAGCAAATCCCCAAATAGCATGCGAAACTAGCTTTATTTGTAAAAAAAATGACATTACCAGAAGAGTCTTTTCAGAGTTTTTGAGCGAGTTAGGCAATAATGCAAAAAGAACCAGGGCAATCACATTACATGGGAATAAAACCAACTTTTACCAATAACTTTCCTTGAAGTGTTTTTGACCTCCTTACATTCGTAGTTACCACAACCCCAAATTCCATGCGAAACTAGCTTTATATGTAAAATAAAATGACATTACCAGAAAAGTGTCTTTTGAGGGTTTTTGAGCGTGTTAGGCAATAAAGCATTGAAAAGCAAGGCAATCACATTACATGGGAATAAAACCAACAAGAATTTGCCTTTAAGTGTTTTTGGGTTCTTTACATACCAAAACGGTAAAACGCATGCAAAAAACCTTTTATGGAGAAATAGAATAACATTTCCAAAAACATGTATTTTAAGTGCTTTTGATCATGTTTTCTATAAAAACGCTTAAATACATGCAAAGATCCTTATGTTTGGGAAACGAAAGGACATTACGAGAAACGTGTATTATGAGTGTTTTTAAGTTCCTTAAGTACCAAAAAGCTAAATCCCAGAAATAACACTCTTTATTGAGAAAAATAAATAAATAAATAAAAAAATCAAAAATCTGTTTTTTTTTTTTTTTTTGGTATTCACCTTGATAGGTACCGAGATACCAAAATTCTGGAAAAATTCAGG
Organism: Scylla paramamosain; assembly: GCF_035594125.1. NCBI lineage: Eukaryota > Metazoa > Arthropoda > Malacostraca > Decapoda > Portunidae > Scylla > Scylla paramamosain. The sequence goes on along the minus strand of NC_087162.1, from coordinate 10,578,452 downwards.
GCAATTATATGATAAAAGAATATTACCAAAAAAGTTTATTTTAGCTTTTTTTTCGGACTTTTATGTACCAAACCCTAAATTGCATGCAAAGCCTCCTACATGTAGAAATTAAACGACATTATCAGAAATATGTCTTTTTAGTGTTGTTCAGCATGTTAGGCACCAAAACCATAAATAATAAGGAAATCACTCTATATGGGAATAAAAAAAAAATACTGAAAACGTGTTTTCTCAGTGTTTTACATAGAAAAACGCTAAAAGGGATGCAAACCAACCAATATAAAGAAATAGAAAAACATTACCAAAAAGATATATTTTGAGTGTTTATGAGCTTGTTACCTATAAGAAACGCGAAAATTGATGCAAAGCTCTCTATAATGAGAAAGAAAAGGAGATTCCAAGAAAAGTGTATAATGAGTGTTTATCAGTTCAAAAGAACCACATGGCAAAAAATGCAAAAACTAGTGTATATGAAGAAGTTTCCTAGATACCAAAATGGTGAAACTCATGAACAACACTTTTAATTGAGAAACAGAACATCCTTAATCATCCCAAATTGCATGCGAAACCAGCTTTATGTGGGAAAAAAATGACATTACCAGAAAAATGTCTTTTGAGTGATTTTGAGCGTGATAGGCAAAAAGCACTAAAAAGCAGGGCAATCACATTACACTGCAATAAGAAAAATTTTTACCAAGAACTTGCTTTTAAGTGTTTTTGAGCTCCTTATATACCAAAACACTAAAACGCATGCAAAATACACTTTATGGTGAAACAGAACTCCTTACATACAAAAACGCTAAAACGCATAGAAAACACCCTTTATGGAGAAACAAAATAACATTAGCAAAAACATGAATTTTGAGTGTTTTTGATCATGTTACCTATAAAAACACTTAAATACATGCAAAGAACCTTATGTTTGTGAAACGAAAGGATATTATGAAAATTGTGTATTATGAGTGTTTTTAAGTTCCTTAAGTACCAAAAAGCTAAACCCTACAAATAACACTTATAGAGAGAGAAAAAAAAAAAAAAAATATATCAATAAAAAAAAAAAAAAAATTTGTTATTCATCTTCATAGGTACCGAAATGCCAAAATTCTGGCAAATTTCAGGGAAATTAGATAAAAAAAAAAAACATTATCAAAAAAAATAATTTTAGCTTTTTTCCGGAGTTATGTACCAAACCCTGAAGTGCATGGAAAGCATATGGGGAAATTACACGACTTTACAAGAAACCTGTCTTTTGAGTGAATTTCAGCATTTTTAACAATATTACTGAAAACGTGTCTTTTCAGAGATTTACTAAGAAAAACGCTAGAACGGATGTAAACCAACCAATATCAAGAAATACAATAACATTACCAAAAAGATATATTTTAAGTGTTTTTGAGCGTGTTACCTACAAAAAATGCATAAATGGATGGAAAGCACTCTATATTGAGAAAGAAAAGGACATTACGAGAAAAGTGTTTTATAGTTTAACAAGAACCACAAGGCAAAAAACGCAAAAACTCGTTTATAGAAAGAAGTTTCTTACATACCAAAATGCTGAAATGCATGAATAACACTTCTAATTGAGAAACAAAACTACTTTTTTAAATGTGTGTATTTTCCCTGTTTTTCACATTCTTAGTTACGAAAATCCCAAATTACATGCGGAACTAGCTTTATGTGGAAAAAAAAATGACTATTAGACTATTATTATTAGTGTGTTGTGAGTGTTTTTTTTTTTTTGCGTGATATGCAACAAAACACTAAAAAGCAGAACAATCACATTATATGGGAATAAAACCAACTTTTAAGAAGAACTTGCCTATAAGTGTTTTTAACTCCTTACATACCAAAACGCTAAAACGCATGTAAAACACATTTTATGGAGAAAGAAAAAAACATTACCAAAGACATGTATTTTGAGTGTTTTTGGTCATATTATCTATAGAAACGCTTAAATACATGCAAAGAACATCATGTTTGGGAAACGAAAGGACATTACGAGAAACGTGTATTATGAGTGTTTTTAAGTTCCTTAAGTACCAAAAAGCTAAAACCCACAAATAACACTCTTTATTAAAAAAAAAATAAAAATAAATAAATAAATAAAAAAAAGTTTTTTTTCTCTTATTCACCTTCATAGGTACCGAGATGCGAAAATTCTGGGAAAATTCAGGGTAATTATATGATAAAAGAATATTATCAAATCAGTTCATTTTAGCTTTTTTTTCGGACTGTTATGTACCAAACCGTAAAGTGCATGCAAAGCTTCCTATGTGAGGAAATTTAACGACCTTATCAGAAATCTGTGTTTTGAGTGTTTTTCAGCATGTTAGGCACCAACACGATAAATGATAAGGAACTCACTCTATATAGGAATCCAAAACAAAATTACTGAAAACGTGTCCTCAGTGTTTTACGTAGAAAAACGCTAAAACGGATGCAAATCAAAGAATATCAAGATATAGAAAAACATTACCAAAAAGGTATATTTTGTGTGTTTTTGAGCTTGTTACCTATAAAAAACGCGAAAATTTATGCAAAGCACTCTATAATGGGAAACAAATGGACATTGCAAGAAAATTGCGTAACGAGTGTTTTATAGTTCAAAAGAACCACAAGGCAAAAAATGCAAAAACTCGTGTATATGAAGAAGTTTTCTAGATACTAAAATGCTGAAACTCATGAATAACAATCTTAATTGAGAAACATAACATCCTTACTAAATGCGTGTATTTTGAGTGCTTTTCACATTCTTAGTTACCAAAATCCCAAATTGCGGGCGAAACCAGCTTTATCTGGAAAAAAAAATGACATTACCAGAAAAATGTCTTTTGGGTGTTTTTGAGCCTGATAGGCAATAAAGCACTAAAAATCAGGGCAATCACATTACATTGGAGTAAAACCAAATTTTACCTGGAACTTGCCTTTAAGTGTTTTTGAGTTCTTTATATACCAAAACACTAAAACGCAAGCAAAACACACTTTATGGTGAAACAGAATAACATTACCAAAAACATGTATTTAGAGTGTTTTTGATCATGTTATCAATAAAAACGCTTAAATACATGCAAAGAACCCTATTTTTGGGAAACTAAAGTACATTACGAGAAACGTGTATTATAAGTGTTTTTAAGTTCATTAATTACCAAAAAGCTAAAAGCCACAAATAACACTCTTTATTGAGAAACATTAAATAAATAAAAAAAAATACATTATTTTTTTTTCTTTCTTATTCATCTTCACAGGTACCGAGATGCCAAAATTCGGGGAAAATTCAGGAAATTATGTGAAATAAGAACATTATAAAAATAATTAAATTTAGCTTTTTTTTTTTTTTTGACTGTTATGTACCAAACCCCTAAAGTGCATGCAAAGCCACCTATATAGGGAAATTAAACGTGTTTGTCAGAAAACTGTCCTATGAGTGTTTTTCAAGATGTTAGGAACCAACACGATAAATAACATGGAAGTTTTTCTATATGGGAATCCAAAACAAAATTACTGAAAACGTGTCTTTTCGGTGTTTTACGTAGAAAACGCTAAAAAGGATGCAAACCAACCAATAAGAAGAAATAGAATAACATTACCAAAAAGATATATTTTGAGTGTTTTTGAAATTGTTACCTACAAAAAACGCGAAAATAGATGGAAAGCACTCTATATTGGGAAGCAAAAGGACATTACGAGAAACGTGTATAATGAGTGTTTTATAGTTTCAAAAGAACCACAAGGCAAAAACGCAAAAACTCGTGTATATAGAGAAATTTCGTCATTCCAAAATGCTGAAACTCTGGAATAACACTTTTAATTGAGAAACAGAACTATATTACCAAATGTGTGTATTTTGAGTGTTTTTTTACATTCTTAGTTACAAAAATCCCAAATTACATGCGAAACTAGCTTTATTTGTGGAAAAAAATGACATTATTAGAAAAATGTCTTTTGAGTGTTTTTGAGCATGATATGCAACAAAGCACTAAAAAGCAGTAGAATCACATTACATGGAAATAAAACCAACTTTTAGGCAAAAAACGCAAAAACTCGTGTATATAGAGAAGTTTCTTACATTCCAAAATGCTGAAACTCTGGAATAACACTTTTAATTGAGAAATAGAACTATCTTATCAAATGTGAGTATTTTGAGTGTTTTTCACATTCTTAGTTACGAAAATCTCAAATTACATACAAAACTAGTCTTATGTGGGAAAAAAAAAAATGACTTTACCAGAAAATTGTCTTTTGAGTGTTTTTGAGCGTGATATGCAACAAAGCACTATAAAGCAGAAGAAACACATTACATGGGAATAAAACTAACTTTTACCAAGAACTTGCTTTTATGTGTTTTTTAACTCCTTACATACCAAAACGCTAAAACGCATGTAAAACACCCTTTATGGAGAAACAAAATAACATCACCAAAAACATGAATTTTGAGTGTTTTGATCATATTACCTATAAAAACGCTTAAATACATAGAAAGAACCCTATATTTGTGAAACGAAAGGACATTACGAAAATTATGTATTATGAGTGTTTTTAAGTTCCTTAACTACCAAAAAGCTAAAACACCACAAATAACACTCTTTATAGAGAAAAAAAAAAAATAAAAAAAATATAATTTTTTTTAATACATATTCATAACTACCGAGATGCCAAAATTCTGGCAAAATTCAGGGAAATTAGAAAAAAAAACATAAAAAAAATAATTTTAGCTTTTTTCCCGAGTTATATACCAAACCCTGAAGTGCATGCAAACCCACCTATATCGGGAAATTACACGACTTTACAAGAAACCTTTCTTTTAAGTATTTTTCAGCAATTTCAACAATATTAATGAAAACGTGTCTTTTCAGATATATACGAAGAAAAACGCTAAAACGGATGCAAACCAACCAATATGAAAAAATAGAATAACATTACCAAAAAGATAGATTTTGAATGTTTTTGAGCTTGTTACCTACAAAAAATGCGAAAATGGATGGAAAGCACTCTATATTGGGAAACAAAAGGACATTACGAGAAACGTGTATAATGAGTGTTTTATAGTTTTACAAGAACCACAAGGCAAAAAACGCAAAAACTCGTGTATTGAAAGAAGTTTCTTACATTCCAAAATGCTGAAATAAATGAATAACATATTTAACTGAGAAACAGAACTACCTTACCAAATGAGTGTATTTTGAGATTTTTTCACATTCATAGTAATAAAAATTCCGAATTACATGCGAAACTACCCTTATGTGGGAAAAAAATGACTTTATCAGAAAAGTGTCTTTTGAGTGTTTTTGAAGGAGATATGCAACAAAGCACTAAAAAGCAGAACAATCACATTATATGGGAATAAAATCAACTTTTAGAAAGAACTTGCCTTTAAGTGTTTTTAACTCTTTACATACCAAAACGCTAAAACGCATGCGAAACACATTTTATGGAAAAACAGGATAACATTACCAAAAACATGTATTTTGAGTGTTTTTGATCATGTTATGTATAAAAACGCTTAAACACATGCAAAGAACTTTTTGTTTGGGAAAGAAAAGGACATTACGAGAAACGTCTATTATTGTTTTAAAGTTCCTTAAGTACCAAAAAGCTAAAATCCACAAATAACACCCTTTATAGAGAAACAAAAATAATAAAATAAATTTTATTTTATTTATTTTTTTTGTTATTCATCTTCATAGGTACTGAGATGCCAAAATTCCGGCAAATTTCTTTAAGAATCGAAAACAAAATTACTGAAAATGTGTGTTTTCGGTGTTTTACGTAGAAAAACGCTAAAACAGATGCAAACCAAGTAATATGAAGAAATAGAATAACATTACCAAAAAGGTATATTTTGAGTGTTTTTGAGCTTGTTTCTTACAAAAAAAAAAAAAAAACACGAAAATGGATGCAAAGCACTCCCTATTGGGAAACAAAAGGACATTACGAGAAACGTGTATAATGAGTGTCAAATTATTTTCGGGCAAAAAAACTTGTGGTTCACAAGAACCACAAGGCAAAAAACGCAAAAACTTGTGTATATAAAGAACTTTCATAGATACCAAAATGGTGAAACTCATAAATAACAATCTTAATTGAGAAACAGAATAACCTTACCAAATGCGTGTATTTTGAGTGTTGTTTTTTTCATAATCTTAGTTAGCAAAACCCCAAATAGCAGGCGAAAGTAGCTTTATGTGGGAAAAAAAATTATATTACCAGAAGTGTCTTTTGACTTTTTTTTGAGCGTGTTAGGCAACAAAGCACAAAAAACCAGGGCAATCACATTACATTGGAATAAACACAACTTTTACTAATAACTTGCCTTCAAGGGTTTTTGAATTCCTTATATACCAAAACGCTTAAACGCATGCAAAACACTCATTTATATAGAAGTAGAATAACATTACCGACAACATGTGATTTAAGTGTTTTTGATCATGTTACCTATAAAAACGGTAAAATACATGCAAAGAACCCTATGTTTAGGAAACGAAAGGACATAACAAGAAATGTGTATTATGTGTTTTTAAGGTCCTTAAGTACCAAAACGTTAAACCCCACAAATAGCACTCTTTATAGAGAAAAAAAATAAAAATAAATGAATAAATAAAAAAAAAATTGCATTTTTTTTATTGATGTTCATAGCTGCCAAGATGCCAAACTTATGCGAAAATTCAGGGAAATTATGTGGAAAAAAGAACATTATCGAAAAAGATAATTTTAGCTTTTTTTCGGAGTTATGTACCAAATCTTAAAGTGTATGGAAAGCCATCTATATGGGGAAATTAAACGACTTGACAAGAAACCTGTCTTTTGAGTGTTTTTCCACATGTTAGACACCAAAACTATAAATAATATGAAAGTCAGTCTATATGGAAATCCAAAACAAAATTACTAAAAACATGTCTTTTCAAAGTTTTATGTAGAAAAACGCTAAAACGGATGGAAATCAACCAATATGAAGAAATAAAATAACATAACAAAAAAGGTATATTTTGAGTGTTTTTGAGCTTGTTACATAAAAAAAAAAATGAGAATATGGATGCAAAGCACTCTATATTAGGGAAAAAAAAAGGACATAACGAGAAACGTCTATAAGGAGTGTTTCATAGTTTCACAAGAATCCCAAGGCAAAAAACGCAAAAACTCGAATGTATGGAGAAGTTTCTAAGAAACCAAAATGCTGAAACTCATGAATAACACTTTTAATTAAGAAACAGAACAACCTTACTAAATGCGTGTATTTTGAGTGTTTTTTACATTCTTAGTTACCAAAACTCCAAATTCCATGCGAAAGTAACTTTATGTGGAAAAAAAATGACATTACCAGAAAAGTGTCTTTCGAGGGTTATTGAGCTTGTTAGGCAATAAAGCACTAAAAAGCAAGGCAATCACATTACATGAGAAAAAAAACATCTTTTACCAAGAATTTGCCTTTAAGTGTTTTTGAACTCCTTACATACCAAAACGCTAAAACGCATGGAAAACACCTTTTATGGAGATACAAAATAACATTACCAAAAACATGTATTTTAAATGTTTTTGATCAAGTTTTCTAAAAAAACGCTTAAATACACGCAAAGATCCTTATGTTTGGGAAACGAAAGGTTATTACGAAAAACGTGTATTATGAGTGTTTTTAAATTCCTTAAGTACAAAGAAGCTAAAACCCACAAATAACACTCTTTATTTAGAAAAATAAAAAAAAATAAAATTATTTAAAAATAGTGTTTTTTTTTTTTTGTTATTAATTTTCATAGGTACCGAGATTCCAAAATTCTGGGAAAATTCAAGGCAATTATATGATAAAAGAATATTATCAAAAAAGTTAATTTTAGCTTTTTTTTCGGACTTATATACCAAACCCTAAAGTGCATGCAAAGCCTCCTATATGAGGAAATTAAACGACCTCATCAGAAGTCTGTGTTTTGAGTGTTGTTCAGCATGTTAGACACCAAAACGATAATAATAATAACTCACTCTATATGGGAATCCAAAACAAAATTACTGAAAAAGTGTCTTCTCACTGTTTTATGTAGAAAAATGCTAAACCGGATGCAAACCAACCAATATCAAGAAATAGAAAAACATTAATAAAAAGGTATATTTTGAGTGTTTTTGAGCTTGTTACCTACAAAAAAAAACAAAAATTGATGCAAATTACTCTATATTAAGAAAAAAAATGACATTGCAAGAAAAGTGTATAATGAGTGTTTTATGCTTGAAAAGAACCAAAAGGCAAAAAACGCAAAAACTCTTGTATATGGAGAAGTTTCCTAGATACCAAAATGCTGAAACTTATGAATAACATTCTTAATTGAGATACAGAACAACCTTACTAAATGCGTGTATTTTGAGTGCTTTTCACATTCTTAGTTACCAAAACCCCAAATTGCATGCAAAACAAGCTTTAAGTGAGAAAAAAATGACATTACCAGAAAAAAGTCTTTTGAGAGTTTTTGAGCGTGATAGGCAATAAAGCACTAAAAAGCAGGACAATCACATTACATAGGAATAAAACCAATTTTTACCAAAAACTTGCCTTGAAGTGTTTTTGGGCTCCTTACATACCAAAACGCTAAAACGCATGCAAAACACTCCTTTATGGAGAAGCAGAATAACATTACCAACAACATGTGTTTTAAGTGTTTTTAATACTGTTACCTATAAAAACACTTAAATACATGTAAACAGCTCTATGTTTATGAAACGAAAGGACATAACGAGAAACGTGTATTATGTGTTTTTTTTAAGTTCCTTAAGTACCAAAACGTTAAAACCCAAAAAATTATAACATTTTATAGAGAGAAAAAAAATAAATAAAAATTTGTTTTGTTATTGATGTTGATAGTTACCAAGATGCCAAAATTCTGCCAAAATTCAGGGAAATTATGTGGAAAAAAAAAACATTATCGAAAAAGTTAATTTTAGCTATTTTTTTCTGTGTTTTGTAATAAACCCTAGAGTGTATGCAAAGTCATCTATATGGGGAAATTAAGCGACTTTACAAGAAACCTGTCTTGTGAGTGTTTTTCCGCATGTTAGGCATAAAAACGATAAATAATATGAAAGTCACTCTATATGGAAATCCAAAACAAAATTACTGAAAACGAGTCTTTTCAAAGTTTAACGTAGAAAAACGCTAAAACGGATGTAAACCAACCAATATGAAGAAATAGAATAACATTACGAAAAATGTATATTTAGAGTGTTTTTAAGCTTGTTACATAAAAAAAAAACGCAAAAATGGATGCAAAGCATTCTATATTAGGAAAAAAAAACTAAAGGACATAACGAGAAACGTGGATAATGAGTGTTTCATAGTTTCAGAAGAATCAAAAGGCAAAAAACGCAAAAACTTGTGTGTATGGAAAAGTTTCTAAGATACCAAAATCCTGAAACTCGTGAATTAATTTAGAAACTAAATTAAGAAACAGGACAACCTTATTAAATGCGTGTATTTTGAGTGTTTTTTTCACATTCTTTGTTACCAAAACCCCAAATTCCATGGTAAACTAGCTTTTTGTGTGAAAAAAATTACTTTACCAGAAAAGTGACTTATGAGGGTTTTTGAGCGTGTTAGGTAATAAAGCTTTAAAAAGCAAAGGAATCACATTACACGGGAATAAAACCAACTTTTAGCAAAAACTTCCCTTTAATTGTTTTTGAGCTCCTTACATACAGAAATGCTAAAACGCAGGCAAAAAACCTTTTATGGAAAAACAGAAATAACATTACCAAAAACGTCTTTTTTTAGTGTTTTTGATCATGTTATCTATCAAAACGCTTAAATACATGCAAAGAAACTAATGTTTGGAAAACGAAAGGACATTATGAGAAACGTGTATTATGAGTATTTTTAAGTTCCTTAAGTACCAAAAAGCTAAAACACAAAAATAACATTCTTTATTTAGAAAAAAATAATAAAAAAAAAAAATAAAAAAATTTGGATTTTTTTTTTTTTGTTATTCATCTTCATAGGTACCGAGATGCCAAAATTATGAGAAAATTCAGTGGAATTAAAAGATAAAAAATATTATAAAAAAATATAATTTTATCTTTTTTTTCGGACTGTTATATACCAAACCCTAAAGTGCATGCAAAACCTCCAATATGAGGAAATTAAACGACCTTACCAGAAATCTGTCTTTTGAGTGTTTTTTGTGCATGTTAGGCACCAAAACGATAAATAATAAGGAACTCACTGTATATGGGAATCCAAAACGAAAATACTGAAAACGTATCTTCTCAGTGTTTTACGTAGAAAAACGCAAAAAAACTCGTGTATATAAAGAAGTTTCTTAGACACAAAAATCCTGAAACTCTTGAATAACAATCTTAATTGAGAAACAGAACAACCTTACCAATTGCGTGTATTTTGAGTGTTTTTCACATTCTTAGCAAAACCCAAATACCATGCGAAACTTGCTTTATGTTGGAAAAAAATGACATTACCAAAAGTGTCTTTTGAGTCTTTTTGAGCGTGTTAGGCAATAAAGCAATAAAAAGCTGGGCAATCGCATTACATGGGAATAATACAAACTTTTACCAAGAACTTACCTTAAAGAGTTTTTGACCGCCTTACATACAAAAACGCTAAAACGCATGTAAAACACTCCTTTATATAGCAGCAGAATAACATTACCAAAAACATGTGTTTTAAGTGTTTTTGATCATGTTACCTATAAAAAAGCTTAAACACATGCAAAGAACCTTATGTTTGGGAAACGAAAGGACATAACGAGAAACGTGTATTACGTGTGTTTTTAAGTTCCTTAAGTACCATAACGTTAAAACCCACAAATAACACTCTTTATAGAGGAAAAAATATATATTTATATAAATAAATAAAATAGTATTTTTTTTTTTGTTATTGATGTTCATAGCTACTAAGAAGCCAAAATTCTCCCAAAATTCAGGGAAATTATGTGGAAAAAAGAACATTATCGAAAAAGTTAATTTTAGCTTTTTTTATGTACCAAACCCTAAAGTGTATGCAAAGCCTCCTATGTGATGAAATGAAACGACCTTATCAGAAATCTGTGTTTTGAGTGTTTTTCAGCATGATAGCCACCAAAACGATAAATAATATGGAACTCACTCTATATGGGAATCCAAAACAAAATTAATGAAAACTTGTTTTCTCAGTGTTTTACGTAAAAAAAAAGCTAAAAACGGATGCAAATCAACCAATATCAAGAAATAGAAAAACATTACAAAAAAATATATTTTGAGTGTTTTTGAGCTTGTTACCTATAAAAAACGCGAAAATTGATGCAAAGCACTCTATAATGGGAAACAAAAGGACATTACAAGAAAAGTGTATAATGAGTGTTTTATAGTTCAAAAGAACCACAAGGCAAAAAATGCAAATCTTGTGTATATGAAGAAGTTTTCTAGATACCAAAATGCTGAAACACATCAAGAACACTCTTAATTGAGAAAACGAAAAACCTTATTAAATGCGTGTATTTTTAATGCTTTTTACATTCTTAGTTACCAAAACCCCAAATTGCATGCAAAACCAGCTTTATGTGGGAAAGAAATGACATTACCCGAAAAATGTCTTTTGAATGTTTTTGAGCGTGATAGCCAATAAAGCACTAAAAAGCAGGGCAATCACATTACAATGGAGTAAAACCGATTTTTACCAAGAACTTGCCTATAAGTGTTTTGAGCACTAAAACGCAGGCAAAACACAGTTTGTGGTGAAACAGAATAACATTAACAAAAAAACATGTATTTTGAGTGTTTTTGATCATGTTACCAATAAAAACGCTTAAATACATGCAAAGAACCCTATTTTTTTAGGAAGGTAAAGGACATTACGAGAAACGTGTATGATGAGTGTTTTTAAGTTCATTAATTACCAAAAAGCTAAAAACCTCAAATAACACTCTTTATTGAGAAACAATAAATAAATAAAAACAAAATACGATATTTTTTTTCTTTCTTATTCATCTTCACAGGTACCGGGATGCCAAAATTCGGAGAAAATTCAGGAAATTATGTGAAATAAGAACATTATCAAAAGAGTTAAATTCATCTTTTTTTTTTTGGACTGTTATGTACCAAACCCCTAAAGTGCATGCAAAGCCACCTATATGGGAAAATTAAACGTCTTTGCCAGGAAACTGTTTTATGATATTTTTTTCAGTATGTTACGAACCATCACCATATATAACATGGAAGTCAATCTATATAGGAATCCAAAAAAAAAAAATCTGAAAACGTGTCTTTTCGGTGTTTTACGTAGAAAAACGCTAAAACGGTTGTAGACTAACCTATATGAAGAAATACAATAACATTAACAAAAAGGTATATTTTCAGTGTTTTTGAAATTGTTACCTACAAAAAAACGCGAAAATGGATGGAAAGCACTCTATATTAGTAAGCAAAAGGACATTACGAGAAACTTGTATAATGAGTGTTTTATTGTTTCACAGGAACCACAAGGCAAAAAACGCAAAAATTCGTGTATATAGAGAAGTTTCTTACATTCCAAAATGCTGAAACTCTGGAATAACACTTTTAATTGAGAAACAGAACTATCTTACCAAATGTGAGTATTTTGAGTGTTTTTCACATTCTTAGTTACGAGAACACCAAATTACATGCGAAACTAGCTTTATGTGGGAAAAAAAAATGATATTACCAGAAAAGTGTCTTTTGAGTGTTTTTGAGCGTGATATGCAAGAAAGCACTATAAAGCAGAAAAATCACATTACATGGGAATAAAACCAACTTTTACCAAAAAATTGTCTTTAAGTGTTTTTTAACTCTTTACATACCAAAACGCAAAAACGCATGCAAACCACACATTATGGAGAAACAAAATAACATTACCAAAAACATGAATTTTGAGTGTTTTTGATCATCTTACCTGTAAAATCGCTTAAATACATGCAAAAAACCCTATATTTGTGAAACGAAAGGACATTACGAAAATTGTGTATTATGAGTGTTTTTAAGTTCCTTAAGTACCAAAAAGCTAAAACCCATAAATAACACTCTTTATAGAGAAAAAAAAAAAATTAATAAATAAAAAATTAATTTTTTTTTTTTTATTCATCTTCATCAGTACAAAGATGCCAAAATTCTGGCAAAATTCAGGGAAATTAGAAAAAAAAACCTTATAAAAAAAATATTTTAGCTTTTTTCGGAGTTATATACCAAACCCTGAAGTCCATGGAAAGCCACCTATATAGGGAAATTACACGACTTTACCCGAAACCTGTCTTTTAACTGTTTTTTTTTTTTTTTTAGCAATTTAAACAACATTACCGAAAACGTGTCTTTTCAGAGATTTATGAAGAAAAACGCTAAAACGGATGGAAACCAACCAATATGAAGAAATACAATAACATTACCAAAAAGATAGATTTTGAATATTTTTGAGCTTGTCACCTACAAAAAATGCAAAAATGGATGGAAAACAAAAGGACATTACAAGAAACGTGTATAATGAGTGTTTTATATTTTCACAAAAACCGCAAGGCAAAAAACGCAAAAACTCGTGTATAGAGAGAAATTTCTTACATACCAAAATGGTGAAAAGCATGAATAACACATTTAATTGAGAAACACAACTACCTTACCAAATGTGTGTATTTTGAGTGTTTTTCACATTCATAGTAACGAAATCCCAAATTACATGCGAAAGTAGCCTTATGTTGGAAAAAAAATCACTTTATCAGAAATGTGTCTTTTGAGTGTTTTTGAGCCTGATATGAATCAAAGCACTAAAAAGCAGAACAATCACATTATATGGGAATAAAACAAACTTTTACGAAGAAATTGCCTTTAAGTGTTTTTAACTCCATACATACCAAAACGCTAAAACGCATGCAAAACACACCATATGGATAAACAGAATAACATTACCAAAAATATGTATTTTGAGTGTTTTTGATCATGTTATCTACAAAAACGCTTAAACACATGCAAAGAACTTTATGTTTGGGAAACGAAAGGACATTACGAGAAACGTGTATTATGAGTGTTTTTAAGTTCCTTAAGCACCAGAAAGCTAAAACTTACAAAAAAAAAAAAAAACACTCTTTATAGAGAATAAAAAAATAGTAATAAAATAAAAAAAAATTTATTTTTTGTTATTCATCTTCATTGGAACTGAGATGCCAAAATTCTGGCAAAATTCTTTACGAATCGAAAACAAAATTACTGAAAACATGTGTTTTCGGTGTTTTACGTAGAAAAACGCTATTATTATTATTATTATTGAACATAACGGAGAAGGCAGAGTGGGACGAGCGCAAGCGCTATAAGTTGCCAGATGACAACCCCCACCCACCTTGACCGTAGAAAGAAGAAAGGAAAAGCAATTAGCACAATAGTAGGATGAAATCAGAGCAGGAGGAGAAAATAGGTTAAACAATTATAAAGAACGCCTCAACGAACTGAGAATTATTAAAACTCACAAAAAAATTCAACAAAAAAATCAACAATTCTGACTTATTTAATATATGTCAGACAACACGAGTAAATGTAGTATAACTACTTAAAACTTGATGGTATAAAATCACAGGTATAGTTACATAATTTATCACCGGTATAGCTGCAAAAGCAACCAGAGTTTAATTGACTAGACTCTTCAAGATTTTGTTCGAAGCAGACTTGAATTTTTGCACATCACTCGCAGTGCATGTGCCCTCGTCAAGCATGTTCCAAAGTCTTACAGCACAAGGAACAAAGCTTCGCTGAAACTGACTGGTGTGACACCTAACCTGCTGTAAGCAGCGCGCATGTGAATTTGACGCAAGTCGAGTGTTTCTGGTGGGCACAAATGCATTTGGGATGGAGGCATTCAGCGGGTGAAGCTGGTTGGCATGGATCTTATATAGCATGCAGACACTGCTGACATTGCGTCGGTGACCAAGATCCCAAGCTGCTTCGCCACCACAGAGGAACCTAGCGGAAGAGACAACTCTGTCAATGAGACGGAGGTGGGACACAGCTGCGGAAGACCACACAGGAGCACAATACTCCAGCAGTGGAAGAATAAAACACCGGAAGCAGCTGCTAAAACGGATACAAACCAACCAATATAAAGAAATAGAAAAACATTGCCAAAAAGGTTAACTTTGAGTCTTTATGAGCTTGTTACCTAGGAAAAAACACGAAAACGGATGCAATGCACTCCCTATTGGGAAAGAAAAAGACATTACGAGAAACGTGTATAATGAGTGTCTTATTGTTTTCGGGCAAAAGAACTTGTGGTTAAAAAGAACCACAAGGCAAAAAACGGAAAATCTCGTGTATATAAAGAACTTTCTTAGACACCAAAATGCTGAAACTCATGAATAACAAGCATAATTGAGAAACAGAACAACATTACGAAATCCGTGTATTTTGAGTGTTTTTTTTCACATTCTAAGTTAGCAAAACCCCAAATAGCATGCGAAACTAGCTTTATCTGGGAAAAAAATGACATTTCCAAAAGTGTCTTTTGGGTTTTGTTGAGCGTGTTAGGCAATAAAGCACAAAAAAAAAAAAAAAACAGGGCAATCGCATTACATGGGAATAAAACCAACTTTTACCAATAACTTGCCTTCAAGTGTTTTTGACCTCCTTACATACCAAAACGCTAAAACACTTGCAAAACACTCCTTTATGGACAAGCAGAATAACATTACTAACAACATGTGTTTTAAGTGTTTTTGATCATGTTACCTATAAAAGCGGTTAAATACATGCAAAGAACTCTATGTTTGGGAAACGAAAGGACATAACGATAAACGTGTATTATGTGTTTTTAAGGTCCTTAAGTACCAAAACGTTAAAACCAACAAATAAGACTCTTCATAGATAAAAAAAAAATATATAATAAATAAATAAAAAAGAGCATTTTTTTATTGATGTTCATAGCTGCCAAGATGCCAAAATTATGCAAAAATTCAGGGAAATTATGTGGAAAAAAGACCATTATCGAAGAAGTTAATTTTAGCTTTTTTCGGAATTATGTACCAAACCCTAAAGTGTGTGGAAAGCCATCTATATGGAGAAATTAAACGACTTTACAAGAAACCTGTCTTTTGAGTGTTTTTCGCATGTTAGCCACTAAAACGATAAATAATATGAAAGTCACTCTATATGGACATGCAAACCAATATTACTGAAAACGTGCCCTTTCAAAGTTTTACGTAGAAAAACGCTAAAATGGATGCAAACCAACCAATATGAAGAAATAGAAGAAACATTACCAAAAAGGTATATTTTGAGTGTTTTTAAGCTTGTTACATAAAAAAAATGCGAAAATAGATGCAAAGCACTCTATATTAGGAAAAAAAAGGACTTAACGAGAAACGTCTATAGTGAGTGTTTAATAGTTTCACAAGAATCACAAGGCAAAAAACGCAAAAACTCGTGTGTATGGAGAAGTTTCTAAGATACCAAAATGCTGAAACTCATGAATAACACTCTTAATTAAGAAACAGAATAACCTTACTAAATGCGTGTATTTTGAGTGTTTCTTACATTGTTTGTTATCAAAACCCCAAATTCCATGCGAAAGTAGCTTTATGTGGGAAAAAAAAATGACTACGAAAAAAGTGTCTTTCAGGGTTTTTCAGCGTGTTAGGCAATAAAGCATTAAAAAGCATGGCAATTAACTTACATGGGAATAAAACCAACTTTTTCCAAGAATTTGCCTTTAAGTTTTTTGAGTTCCTTACATACCAAAACGCTAAAACGCATGTAAAACACTTTTTATGGAGAAAAAGAATAACATTACCAAAAACATGTATTTTGAGTGTTTTTGATCATGTTTTCTATAAAAACGCTTAAATACATGCAAAGATCCTTATGTTTGGACAACGAAAGGACATTACGAGAAACGTGTATTATGAGTGTTTATAAGTTCCTTAAGAACCAAAAAGTTAAATCTCACAAATAACACCCTTTATTGAGAAAAAAATAAATAAATAGAAAAATAATTTATTTATTTTTTTATTCATCTTCATACCGAGATGCCAAAATTCTGGGAAAATTCAGGGCAATTATATGATAAAAGAATATTATCAAAAAAGTTAATTTTAGCTTTTTTTTTCAAACTTATGTACCAAACCCTAAAGTGCATGCAAAGCCTCCTATATGAGGAAATTAAACGACCTTTTCTGAAATTAGTCTTTTAAATGTTGTTCAGCATGTTAGGCACCAAAACGATAAATAATAAGTAACTCACTCTATATGGGAATTCAAAACAAAATTACTGAAAACGTGTCTTCTCAGTGTTTTACGTAGAAAAACGCTAAATCGGATGCAAACCAACCAATATAAAGAAATAGAAAAACATTACCAAAAAGGTATATTTTGTGTTTTTGAGCTTATCTATAAAAAAAATCGCGAAAATTCATGCAAAGCACTCTATAATGAGAAAGAAAAGGACATTGCAAGAAAAGTGTATATATGAGTGTTTTATAGTTAATAAGAACAACAAGGCAAAAAATGCAAAAACTAGTGTATATGAAGAAGTTTCCTAGATACCAAAATGCTAAAACTCATGAACAACACTCTTAATTGAGAAACATAACATCCTTACTAAATGCGTGTATTTTGAGTGCTTTTCACATTCTTAGTTACCAAAACCCTAAATTGCATGCGAAACCAGCTTTATGTGGGAAAAAAAATGACATTACCAGAAAATGTCTTTTGAGTGTTTTTGAGCGTGATAGGCAATAAAGCACTAAAAAGCGGAGCAATCACATTACATTGGAATAAAACCAATTTTTACCAAGAACTTGTTTTTGTGTTTTTGAACTCCTTATATACCAAAACACTAAAACGCAGTCAAAATACAATTCATGGTGAAACAGAATAACATTACCAAAAAACTGTATTTTAAGTGTTTTTGATCGTGTTACCAATAAAAACGCTTAAATACATGCAAAAAACCCTATTTTTGGGAAACGAAAGAATATTACGAGAAACGTGTATTATGAGTGTTTTTAAGTTCATTAAGCACGAAAAAGCTAAAAGCCAGAAATAACACTCTTTATTGACAAAAGATAAAAAAATAATAAAATAAATAAAAAGTACGATATTTTTTTTTCATTCTAATTCATCTTCATATGTAACGAAATGCCAAAATTCGGGCAAAGTTCAGGAAATTATGTGAAATAAGAACCCTTATCAAAAAACTTTAAATTTTGCTTTTTTTTTCGGACTGTTACGTACCAAACCCCTAAAGTGCATGGAAAGCCACCTATATGTGGAAATTAAATGTCTTTGCCATAAAACCGTCTTATGAGTGTTTTTCAGTATGTTAGGAACCAACACGATAAAACCCATGGAAGTCAATCTATATGGGAGTTTTATAGTTTCACAAGAACCATTAGGTAAAAAACGCAAAAAACTCGTGTATATAAAGAAGATTCTTACATTCCAAAATGCTGAAACTCGTGAAAAACACTTTTAATTGAGAAACAGAACTATCTTAACAAATGTGAGTATTTTCAGTGTTTTTCACATTCTTAGTTACGAAAATCCCAAATTTCATGCGAAACTAGCTTTATGTGTTAAAAAAATGACATTACCAGAAAAGTGTCTTTCGAGTGTTTTTGAGCGTGATATGCAACAAAGCACTAAAAAGTGGAATAATCACATTACATTGGAATAAAAAGAACTTTTACGAAGAACTTGCCTTTAAGTGTTTTTTTTTTAACTCCTTACATACCAAAACGCTTAACCAAATGCAAAACACCCTTTATGGAGAAACAAAATGACATTACCAAAAACATGAAAAATGAGTGTTTTTGATCATGTTACCTATAAAAACGCTTAAATACATGCAAAGAACCCTATGTTTGTGAAACAAAAGGACATTACGAAAATTGTGTATTATGAGTTTTTTTAAGTTCCTTAAGTACCAAAAAGCTAAAACCCACAAATAACATTCTTTATTGAGAAAAAGAAAATTTGTTATTCATCTTCATAGGTACCGAGATAACAAAATTCTGGTAAAATTCAGGGAAATTAGATAAAAAAAAAACATTATCAAAATAAATAATTTTAGCATTTATCCGGATTTATATACCAAACCCTAAAGTGCATGCAAAGCCACCTAATAGGGGAAATTACAAGACTTTACCAGAAACCTGTCTTTTGAGTGTTTTTCAGCAATTTCAATATTACTGAAAACGTGCCTTTTCAGAGATTTACTAAGAAATTGGATGTAAACCATCCAATATCAAGAAATTTAATAACATTACAAAAATATATATTTTGAGTGTTTTTGAGCGTGTTACCTACAAAAAATGAGAAAATTGATTGAAAACACTCTATATTAGAAAACAAAAGGACATTACGAAATACGTTTATAATTTGTGTTTTATAGTTTAACAAGAACCACAAGGCTAAAAACGGAAAAAACTCGTGTATAGAGAGAAGTTTCTTGTATACCAAAATGCTGAAATGCATGAATATCACTTTTTATTGAAAAACAGAACTACCTTACCAAATGTGTGTATTTTGAGTGTTTTTCAAATTTTTAGCAAAACCCCAAATACCATGCGAAACTAGCTTTATGTGGGAAAAAAATGACATTATCAGAAAAGTGTCTTTTCAGTGTTTTTTGAGCGTGATATGCAAGAAAGCACTAAAAAGCAGAACAATCACATTATATGGGAATAAAACCAAGTTTTACGAAGAACTTGCCTTTAAGTGTTTTAACTCCTTACATAACAAAACGATAAAACACATGCAAAACACACTTTATGGAGAAAAAGAATAACATTACCAAAGACATGTATTTTGAGTGTTTTTGATCATGTTATCTATAAAAACGCTTATATACATGCAAAGACTATTATGTTTGGGAAACGAGAAACGTGTATTATGAGTGTTTTTAAGTTCCTTTTGTACCAAAAAGCTAAAACACACAAATAACAATCTTCATAGAGAAAAAAAAAATATTGTTTTTTTTTTTTTTTTGTTCATCTTTATAGTTACCGAGATGCCAAAATTCTGGCAAAATTTTTTGGGAATCCAAAACAAAATTACTGAAAACATGTTTTTTCCGTGGTTTACGTAGAAAAACGCTAAAACAGATGCTAACAAACCAATATCAAGAGATAGAATAACATTACGAAAAAGTTATATTTTGAGTGTTTTTGAGCTTGTTACCTACAAAAAAACGCGAAAAAGGATGCAATGCACTCCCTATTGGGAAACAAAAGGACATTACGAGAAATGTCCATAATGAGTGTCTTATTATTTTCGGGCAAAAGAACTTGTGGTTCACAAGAACCACAAGGCATAAAAAGAAAAAAACTCACGTATATAAAGAAGTTTCTTAGATACCAAAATACTGAAACTCATGAATAACAATCTTAATTGAGAAACAGAAGAACCTTACCAAATATCTGTATTTTGAGTGTTTTTCACATTCTTAGCAAATTCCAAAATACTATGCGAAACTAGCTTTATGTGGGGAAAAAAATGACATTACCAAAAGTGTCTTTTGAGTGATTTTGAGCGTGTTAGGCAATAAAGCAGTAAAACGCAGGGCAATTACATTACATGGGAATAAAACCAACTTTTACCAAGAACTTGCCTTTAATGATTTTGACACGCATTTAGTAAGGTTATTCTGTTTCTCAATTAAGAGTGTTATTCATGAGTTTCAGCATTTTGATATCTAGGAAACTTCTCCATATACACGAGTTTTTGCATTTTTTGCCTTGTGGTTCTTTTGAACTATAAAAAAATCAATATACACCGTTCTCGCAATTTTCCTTTGTTTCCCAATATAGAGTGTTTTGTATCAATTTTCGCGTTTTTTATGTTGGTAACAAGCTGAAAAAAACTCAAAATATACATTTTTGGTAATGTTTTTCTACTTCTTGATATTGGTTGGTTTCCATCCGTTTTAGCGTTTTTCTACGTAAAACACTGAGAAAACACGTTTTCAATAATTTTGTTTTGGATTCCCATATAGAGTGAGTTACTTATTATTCATGGTTTTGGTGCCTAACATGCAGAAAAAACTCAAAAGACAGATTTCTGGTAAGGTTGTTTAATTTCCTCATATGGAAGGCTTTGCATGTCTTTTGAGTGTTTTTGAGCGTGTTAGGCAATAAAGCACTAAAAGGCAGGGCAATCACATTATATGGAAATAAAGCAAAATTTTACCAAGAACTTGCCTTTCAGTGTTTTTGACATCCTTACATACCAAAACGCTAAAACACATGCAAAACACCTTTTGCATTACCAAAAACATGTATTTTGAGTGTTTTTGATCATGTTATCTATAAAAACGCTTAAAAACATGCAAAGAACCTTATGTTTGGGAAACGAAAGAACATTACGAGAAACGTGTATTATGAGTGTTTTTAAGTTCTTTCAATATCAAAATGCTAAAACCCACAAATAACACTGTTTATTTAGAAAAAAAATAAAAATAAATAAAAAATAAGAATTTTTTTTTTTATTCATCTTCATAGGTAGTGAGATGCAAAAATTCTCCCAAAACTCAGGGAATTTATGTGGAAAAAAGAACATTATCAACAAAGTTAATTATAGCTTTTTTCGGATTGTTATGTACCAAACCCTAAAGTGCCTCCAAAGCCACCTATATAGGGAAGTTAAACGACTTTACCTTACCAGATACCTGTCTTTTCAGTGTTTTTCAGCATGTTAGGTTCCAAAGGATAAATAACATGGAAGTCAGTCAATGTGAATCCAAAATAAAATTACTGAAAACGTGTCTGTTCAGTGTTTTACGTAGAAAAACGCTAAAACGGATGCAAATTAACCAATATGAAGAAATAGAATAACATTACCAAAAATATATATTTTCAGTGTTTTGAGCTTTTTACCTAAAAAAAATGCAAAAATGGATGGAAAGCACACTATATTAGGAAAGAAAAGGACATTACGAGAAACGTGTATAATGAGTGTTTTATAGTTTCTCAAGAACCACAAGGCAATAAACGCAAAAACTTGGGTATATAGAGAAGTTTCTTACATACAAAAATTATGAAATGCATAAATAACACTTTTTTCTTGAGAAATAGAACTAACTTACCAAATTGTGCACTTTGAATATTTTTCACATTCTTAGTTACGGAAATGCCAAATTATATGCGAAACTAGTTTTATCTGTGAAAATAAATGACATTAACAGAAAACTGTCTTTTGAGTGTTTTTTGAACGTGATTTGCAACAAAGGACTAAAAAGCAGAATAATCACATTACATGGGAATAAAACCAACTTTTACGAAGAACTTGCCTTGAAGTGTTTTTTAACTCCTTACATACCAAAATGCTAAAACTCATGGAAAACACCCATTATAGAGAAAGAGAATAACTTTACTAAAAACATGTATTTTGAGTGTTTTTGATCATTTTATCGATAAAAACGCTTAAATACATATAAAGAATACTATGTTTGTATAAGAAAAGAACATAACGAATATCGTGTATTATGAGAGTTTTTAAGTTCCTTAAATACCAAAAAGCTAAAACCCATAAATAACACTCTTTATAGAGTAAAAAAAATTTTTTTTTTTTATCTTCATTTTTATAGGTACCGCAATGCCAAAATTCTGGGAAAATTCAGTGATATTTTGAAAAAAAAAAAAAGATTCATTATAAAAATAAATAATTTTAGCTTTTTTCCGTACCTATGTACCAAACCACGAAGTGCATGCAAATCCACCTATATGGGGAAATTAAAAAACTTTACCAGAATCCTGTCTTTTGAGTGTTTTTCAGCCATTTCAACAATATTACTGAAAAAGTGTCTTTTTAGTGATTTATGTAGAAAAACGCTAATACGATTGCAAACCAACCAATATGAAGAAACAGTGTAACATTACCAAAAAGATATATTTTTATGTGTTTTTAAATTTGTTATGTTTTTAAACTTGTTACGGAAATGCGAAAATGGATGGAAAGCACTTTATATTGAGAAAAAAAAGGACATTACGAGAAACGTGTATAGTGAGTGTTTTATAGTTTCACAAGAACCACAAGGCAAAAATCTCAAAAACTCGTGTACATAGAGAAGTTTCTTACATACCAAAATGCTGAAACTCATGAATACCACTTTTAATTAAGAAACAGAACAACCTTACTAAATACGTGAATTTTGAGTACTTTTCACATTCTTAGTTACCAAAACCCCAAATTGAATGCGAAATTAGCTTTATGGGAAAAAAAAGACATTACCAGAAAAGTGTCTTTTGAGTGTTTTTGAGCGTGATAGGCAATAAAGCACTAAAAGCAGGGCAATCACATTACATTGGAGTAAAACCAATTTTTACCAAGAAGTTGCCAGTAAGTGTTTTTGAGCTTCTTATATACAAAAACACTAACACGCATGCAAAACACACTTCATGGTGAAACAGAATAACATTACCAAAAACATGTATTTTGAGTGTTTTTGATCATGTTACCAATAAAAACCCTTAAATACATGCAAAGAACCCTATGTTTGTGAAACGAAAGGACACTACGAAAAACATGTATTATGAGTGTTTTTAAATTCATTAATTACCAGAAAGCTAAAAGCCACAAATAACACATTATTGAGAAACAATAAATAAATAAAAAAAAAATACGATACTTTTTTTTTCTCATTCATCTTCACAGGTACCGAGATGCCAAAATTTGGGGAAAATTCAGGAAATTATATCAAATAAGAACATTATCAAAAAAGTTAAATTTAGCTTTTTTTTTGGACTGTTATGTACCAAACCCCTAAACTGCATGCAAAGCCACCTATATGTGGAAATTAAACGACTTTGCCAGAAAACTATCTTATAAGTGTTTTTTTTTTAGCATGTTAGGAACTAACAAGATAAATAACATGGAAGTAAATCTATATGGGAATCCAAAACAAAATTATTGAAAACGTGTCTTTTCGGTGTTTCACGTAGAAAAAAGCTAAAACGGATGCAAACCAACCAATATGAAGAAATACCAAAAAAGGTAAATTTTGAGTGTTTTTGAAATTGTTACCTACAAAAAACGCGAAAATGGATGGAAAGCACTCTATATTGGGAAGCAAAAAGACATTACGAAAAACGTGTATAATGAGTGTTTTATAGTTTCACAAGAACCACAAGGAAAAAAACGCAAAAACTCGTGTATATAGAGAATTTTCTTACATTCCTAAATGCTGAAACTCTGGAATAAAACTTTTAATTAACAAACAGAACTATCTTACCAAAGGTGAGTATTTTGAGTGTTTTCCACATTCTTAGTTAAGAAAATCTCAAATTACATGCGAAACTAGCTTTATGTGGGAAGAAAAATGACTACCAGAAAAGTGTCTTTTGAGTGTTTTTCAGCGTAATGTGCAACAAAGCACTATAAAGCAGAAGAATCAAATTACATGGGAATAAAACCAACTTTTACCAAGAACTTACCATTAAGTGTTTTTTAACTCCTTACATACCAAAAAGCTAAAACACATGCAAAACACCCTTTATGGAGAAACAAAATAACATTACCAAAAACATGAATTTTGAGTATTATTGATCATGTTACCTATAAAATTGCTTAAATACATGCAAAGAACCCTATATTAGTGAAACTGAGGGACATTACGAAAATTGTGTATTATAAGTGTTTTTAAGTTCCTTAAGTACCAAAAAGCTAAAACCCCCAAATAACACTCTATATAGAGAAAAAAAAATAAATAAATAAACAAAAAAAAATATATTTTTTGTTATTCATCTTCATAAGTACCGAGATGACAAAATTCTGGCAAAATTCAGGGAAATTAGAAAAAAAAACATTATAAAAAAATAATTTTAGCTTTTTCCGGAGTTATATACCAATTCCTGAAGTGCATGCAAAGCCACCTATATCAGCCTGTCTTTTAAGTGTTTTTCACCAATTTCAACAATATTACTGAAAACGTGTCTTTTCAGAGATTTACGAAGAAAAACGCTAAAACGATGCAAAGCAACCAATATGAAGAAATAGAATAACATTACCAAAAAGATAGATTTTGAATGTTTTTGAGCTTGTTACCTACAAAAAATACGAAAATGGAGGGAAAGCACTCTATATTGGGAAAGAAAAGGACATTACGATATACGTGTATAATGAGTGTTTTATAGTTTCAAAACAACTATATGGCAAAAAACGCAAAAACTCGTGTATAGAGAGAAATTTCTTACATACCAAAATGTTGAAATGTATGAATAACACATTTAATTGAGAAACATAACTACCATACCAAATTTGTGTATTTTGAGTATTTTTCACATTCTTATTAAAACATTCAATATACACCGTTCTCGCAATGTTCCTTTGTTTCCCAATATAGAGTGCTTTGTATCAATTTTTGCGTTTTTTATGTTGGTAACAAGCTGAAAAAACTCAAAATATACATTTTTGGTAATGTTTTTCTACTTCTTGATATTGGTTGGTTTCCATCTGTTTTAGCGTTTTACTACGTAAAACACTGAGAAGACACGTTTTCAATAACTTTGTTTTGGATTCCCATATAGAGTGAGTTACTTATTAATTATGGTTTTGGTGCCTAACATCCTGAAAAGCACTCAAAAGACAGATTTCTGGTATGGGAGGCTTTGCATGTCTTTTGAATGTTTTTTTGAGCATGTTAGGCAATAAAGCACTAAAAGGCAGGGCAATCACATTACATGGAAATAAAGGAAAATTTTACCAAGAACTTGCCTTTCAGTGTTTTTGACATCCTTACATACCAAAACGCTAAAACACATGCAAAACACCTTTTCCATTACCAAAAACATGTATTTTGAGTGTTTTTGATCATGTTATCTATAAAAACGCTTAAAAGCATGCAAAGAACCTTATGTTTTGGAAACGAAAGAACATTACGAGAAACGTGTATTATGAGTGTTTTTAAGTTCTTTCAGTATCAAAATGCTAAAACCCACAAATAACATTGTTTATTTAGAAAAAAATAAATAAAAAATTAATAATAAAAAAATAAGATTATTTTTTATTCATCTTCATAGGTACCGAGATGCCGAAATTCTGCCAAAATTCAGGGAATTTATGTGGAAAAAAGAACATTATCAACAAAGTTAATTATAGTTTTTTTTTCGGATTGTTATGTACCAAACCCTAAAGTGCCTGCAAAGCCAACTATATAGGGAAGTTAAACGACTTTACCAGATACCTGTCTTTTCAGTGTTTTTCAGCATGTTAGGTTCCAAAGGAAAAATAATATGGAAGTCACTCAATGTGAATCCAAAATAAAATTACTGAAAACGTGTCTTTTCAGTGTTTTACGTAGAAAAACGCTAAAACGGATGCAAACCAACCAATATGAAGAAATACAATAACATTACCAAAAAAATATATTTTCAGTTTTTTCAGCTTGTTACCTATAAAAAATGCAAAAATAGATGAAAAGCACACTATATTAGGAAAGAAAAGGACATTACGAGAAACGTGTATAATGAGTGTTTTAAAGTTTCACAAGAACCACAAGGCAATAAACGCAAAAACTCGGGTATATAAAGAAGTTTCTTATATACAAAAATTATGAAATGCATAAATAACACTTTTCCTTGAGAAATAGAACTACCTTACCAAATTGTGTACTTTGAATGTTTTTCACATTCTTAGTTACGGAAATGCCAAATTATGTGCGAAACTAGTTTTATCTGGGAAAAAAATGACATTACCAGATAACTGTCTTTTGAGTGTTTTTGAGCGTGATTTGCAACAAAGGAATAAAAAGCAGAACAATCACATTACATAGGAATAAAACCAACTTTTACGAAGAACTTGCCTTGAAGTGTTTTTTAACTCCTTACATACCAAAACGCTAAAACTCATGCAAAACACCCATTATAGAGAAACAGAATAACTTTACCAAAAACATGTATTTTGGTTGTTTTTGATCATTTTGCCTATAAAAACGCTTAAATACATGTAATGAATACTATGTTTGTATAAGAAAAGGACATAACGAAAATCGTGTATTACGAGTGTTTTTAAAATTCTTAAGTACCAAAAAGCTAAAACCCATAAATAACACTCTTTATAGAGTAAAAAAAATATTTTTTTTTTTTGTTTTTCATCTTTATAGGTACCAAAATGCCAAAATTCAGGCAAAATTCAGAGATATTTTGAAAAAAAGATTCATTATAAAGAAAAATATTTTTAGCTTTTTTCCGTACTTATGTTCCAAACCCCGAAGTGCATGCAAAGCTACCTATATGGGGAAATTACACAACTTTACCAGAAACCTGTCTTTTGAATGTTTTTCAGCCATTTCAACAATATTACTGAAAAAGTGTTTTTTTTAGTGATTTACGTAGAAAAACGCTAATACGATTGCAAAACTATATAGGGAAGTTAAACGACTTTACCAGATACCTGTCTTTTCAGTGTTTTATCAGAATGTTAGGTTCCAAAGGATAAATAATATGGAAGTCAGTCAATGTGAATCCAAAATAAAATTACTGAAAACGTGTCTTTTCAGTGTTTTACGTAGAAAAACGCTAAAACGGATGCAAACCAACCAATATGAAGGAACAGAATAACATTACCAAAAAGATATATTTTTATGTGTTTTTAAATTTGTTACGTTTTTAAACATCTTACGGAAATGCGAAAATGGATGGAAAGCACTCTATATTGAGAAAGAAAACGACATTACGAGAAACGTGTATAATGAATGTTTAATAGTTTCACAAGAACCACAAGGCAAAAATCTCAAAAACTCGTGTACATAGAGAAGTTTCTTACATACTAAAATGCCGAAACTCATGAATACCACTTTTAATTAAGAAACAGAACAACCTTACTAAATACGTGAATTTTGAGTACTTTTCACATTCTTAGTTACCAAAACCCCAAATTGCATGCGAAACCAGCTTTGTGGGAAAAAAAATGACATTACCAGAAAAGTGTCTTTTGAGTGTTTTTGAGCGTGATAGTCAATAAAGCACTAAAAAGCAGGGCAATCACATTACATTGGAGTAAAACGAATTTTTACCAAGAAGTTGCCATTAAGTGTTTTTTAGCTTCTTATATACAAAAACACTAACACGCATGCAAAACACACTTTATGGTGAAACAGAATAACATTACCAAAAACATGTATTTTGATTGTTTTTGATCATGTTACCAATAAAAACGCTTAAATACATGCAAAGAACTCTATGTTTATGAAACGAAAGGACACTACGAAAAACATGTATTATGAGTGTTTTTAAATTCATTAAATACCAAAAAGCTAAAAGCCACAAATAACACTCTTTATTGAAAAACAATAAATAAATATAAAAACTATACGATATTTTTTTTTCTTTCTTATTCATCTTCACAGGTACCGAGATGCCAAAATTCGGGGAAAATTCAGGAAATTATGTCAAATAAGAACATTATCAAAAAAAAATAAATTTAGCTTTTTTTTTTGGACTGTTATGTACCAAACCCGTAAAATGCATGGAAAGCCACCTATACGTGGAAATTTAACGTCTTTGCCAGAAAACTATCTGATAAGTGTTTTTTTTTTTAGTATGTTAGGAACTAACAAGATAAATAACATGGAACTCAATCTATATGGGAATCCAAAACAAAATTATTGAAAACGTGTCTTTTCGGTGTTTCACGTAGAAAAACGTAAAACGGATGCAAACGAACCAATATGGAGAAATACCAAAAAGGTATATTTTGAGTGTTTTTGAAATTGTTACCTACAAAAAACGCGAAAATGGATGAAAAGCACTCTATATTGGGAAGCAAAAGGACATTACGAGAAACGAGTATAATGAGTGTTTTATAGTTTCACAAGAACCACAAGGAAAAAAAAGCAAAAACTCGTGTATATAGAGAAGTTTCTTACATTCCTAAATGCTGAAACTCTGGAATAAAACTTTTAATTAATAAACAGAACTATCTTACCAAAGGTGAGTATTTTGAGTGTTTTCCACATTCTTAGTTACGAAAATCTCAAATTACATGCGAAACCAGCTTTATGTGGGAAGAAAAATGACTTTACCAGAAAAGTGTCTTTTGAGTGTTTTTGAGCGTAATGTGCAACAAAGCACTATAAAGCAGAAGAATCACATTACATGGGAATAAAACCAACTTTTACCAAGAACTTACCATTAAGTGTTTTTTAACTCCTTACATACCAAAAAGTTAAAACGTATATAAAACACCCTTTATGGAGAAACAAAATAACATTACCAAAAACATGAATTTTGAGTATTTTTGATCATGTTACCTATAAAATTGCTTAAATACATGCAAAGAACCCTATATTTGTGAAACTAAGTTACATTACGAAAATTGTGTATTATAAGTGTTTTTAAGTTTCTTAAGTACCAAAAAGCTAAAACCCACAAATAACACTCTTTATAGAGGAAAAAAAATAAATAAAAAAAAAATAGATTTTTTTTTTATATTCATCTTCATAAGTACCGAGATGAAAAAATTCTGGCAAAATTCAGGGAAATTAGAAAAAAAAAAACATTATAAAAAAAATAATTTTAGCTTTTTCCGGAGTTATATACCAAACCCTGAAGTGCATGCAAAGCCACCTATATCGGGAAATTACACGACTTTACCAGAAACCTGTCTTTTAAGTGTTTTTCACCAATTTCAACAATATTACTGAAAACGTGTCTCTTCAGAGATTTACGATGAAAATCGCTAAAACGATGCAAAGCAACCAATATGAAGAAATAGAATAACATTACCAAAAATTTTGAATGTTTTTGAGCTTGTTACCTACAAAAAATGCGAAAATGGATGGAAAGCACTCTGTATTTGGAAACAAAAGGACATTACGATATACGTGTATAATGACTGTTTTAAAGTCTCAAAAGAACTACGAAGGAAGAAACTAAAACTAAGAACTAAGAAGGCAAAAAACGCAAAAACTCGTGTATAGAGAGAAGTTTCTTACATACCAAAATGTTGAAATGTATGAATAACACATTTAATTGAGAAACATAACTACCATACCAAATTTGTGTATTTTTTAGTATTTTTCACATTCTTATTTATGAAAATCCCAAATTACATGCGAAACTAGCCTTATGTGGGAAAAAAAATGACTATCAAAAAAGTGTCTTTTGAGTGTTTTTGAGCGTGATATGCAACAAAGCACTAAAAAGCAGAACAATCACATTATATGGGAATAAAACCAACTTTTACGAAGAACTTCCCTTTAATTGTTTTTAACTCCTTACATACCAAAACGCTAAAACGCATGCAAAACATATTTTATGGAGAAACAGAATAACATTACAAAAACATGTATTTTGAGTGTTTTTCATCATGTTATCTAAAAAAAAAAGCTTAAACGTATGCAAGGAACTTTATGTTTGGGAAACGAAAGGACATTACGAGAAACGTGTGTGATGAGTGTTTTTAAGTTCCTTAAGTACCAAAAAGCTGAAACCCACAAATAACACTCTTTATAGAAAAAAAAAAAAAAAAAAAAAAAAAAAAAAAATATATATATATATATATATATATATATATATATATATATATATATATATATATATATATATATATATATATATATATATATATATATATATATATATATATATATATATATATATATATATATATATATTTTTTTTTGCTATTCATCTTCATAGGAACTAAGATGCAAAAATTCTTGCAAAATTCTTCGGGAATCGAAAACAGAATGACTGAAAACGTGTGTTTTCGGTGTTTTACGTAGAAAAACGCTAAAAAGGATGCAAACCAATATGAAGAAATAGAATAACATTACCAAAAATGTATATTTTGAGTGTTTTTGAGCTTGTTACCTTCAAAAAATTTGAAAATGGATGCAAAACACTCCCTATTGGGAATGAAAAGGACATTACAAGAAACGTGTAGAATGAGTGTGTTTTTATTTTCGGGCAAAAGAACTTGTGGTTCTGAAGAAGCACAAGGAAAAAACGCAAAAACTCGTGTATATAAAGAACTTTCTTAGATACCAAAATGCTGAAACTTATGAATAACAATCTTAATTCAGAAACAAAATAACCTTGCCAAATGCGTGTATTTTGAGTGGTTTTATCACATTCTTAGTTACCAAAACCCCAAATAGCATGCGAAACTAGCTTTAAGTGAGAAAAGAATGACATTAACAGTTGTGTCTTTTGAGTGTTTTTGAGCGTGTTAGGCAATAAAGCACAAAAAAACAGGGATATCACATTACATGGGAATAAAACCAACTTTTACCAATAACCTGCCTTTAAGTGTTTTTGACCTCCTTACATACCAAAACGCTAAAACGCATGCAAAACACTCCTTTATGGAGAAGCAGAATAACTTTACCAACAACATGTGTTTTAAGTGTTTTTGATCACGTTCTCTATAAAAAGGCTTAAATACATGCAAAGAACCCTATGTTTGGGAAACGAAAGGACATAACAAAAAACGTGTATTATGTGTTTTTAAGGTCCTTAAGTACCAAAACGTTAAAACCCACAAATAACACTATAGAAAAAAAATTTAATAAATAAACAAATAAAAATATAGCAGTTTTTTTTTTTATTGTTGTTCATATTTGCGAAGATGCCAAAATTCTGCCAAAATTCGGGGAAATTATAAGGAAAAAATAACATTATCGAAAAAATTAATTATAGCTTTTTTTCGGAATTATGTAACAAACCCTAAAGTGTATGGAAATCCATCTATATGTGGAAATTAAACGACTTTACAAGAAACCTGTCTTTTCAGTGTTTTTCCGCATGTTACGCACCAAAACGATAAATAATATGAAAGTCACTCTATATGAAAATCCAAAACAAAATTACTGAAAACGTGTCTTTTCAAAGTTTTACGTAGAAAAACGCTAAAACAAAAGCAAACCAACCAATATGAAGAAATAGAATTTCATTACCAAAAGGTATATTTTGAGTGTCTTTGAGCCTGTTACATAAAAAAAAAATGCAAAAATGGATGCAAAGCACTCAATATTACAAAAAAAAAAAAGGACGTAAGGAGAAACGTCTATAATGAGTGTTTCGTAGTTTCACAAGAATTACAAGGCAAAAAACGCAAAAACTCGTGTATATGGAGAAGTTTCTAAGATACCAAAATACTGAAACTAATTAATAACACTCTTAATTAAGAAACAGAACAACCTTACTAAATCCGTGTATTTTGAGTGTTTTTTTTCTATTCTTAGTTACCAAAACCCAAAATTTCATGCAAAAGTAGCTTTATGTGGGAAAAAAATGACATTACCAGAAAAGTGTCTTTCGAGGGTTTTTGAGCGTGTTAGGCAATAAAGCACTAAAAAGCAGGGCAATCACATTACATGGAAATAAAACGAATTTTTACGAAGAACTTGCCTTTAAGTGTTTTTGAGATCCTTATATACCAAACACTAAAACTCATGCAAAATACACTTCATGGTGAAACAAAATAACATTACCAAAAACATATATTTTCAGTGTTTTTGATCGTGTTACCAATAAAAACGCTTAAATACATGCAAAGAACCCTATTTTTGGGAAACGAAGGGACATTACAAGAAACGTCTATTATGAGTGTTTTTAAGTTCATTAAGTACGAAAAAGCCATAAGCCAAAAATAACACTTTATTGAGAAAAAATAAATAAATAAAAAATATGATATATTTTTTTCATTCTTATTTATCTTCACAGGTAATGAGATGCCAAAATTCGGGCAAAGTTCAGGAAATTATGTGAAATAAGAACATTATCAAAAAAGTTAAATTTAGCTTTTTTTTTTTGGACTGTTATGTACCAAACCCCTAAAGTGCATGCAAAGCCACCTATATGGGGATATTAAATGTCTTTGCCAGAAAATTGTCTTATGAGTGTTTTTTTCAGCATATTAGGAAGCAACACGATAAAACCCATGGAAGTCAATCTTTATGGGAATCCAAAACAAAATTACTGAAAACGTGTCTTTTCGGTGTTTTACGGAGAAAAACGCTAAAACGGATGCAAACCAACCAATATGAAGAAATAGAATAACATTACCAAAAAGGTATATTTTGAGTATTTTTGAAATTGTTACCTACAAAAAACGCGAAAATGGATGGAAAGCACTCTATTATTGGGAAGCAAAAGGACATTACGAGAAACGTGTATAATGAGTGTTTTATAGTTTCACAACAACCACAAGGCAAAAAACGCAATAACTCGTGTATATAGAGAAAATTCTTACTTTCCAAAATGCTGAAACTCATGAATAACACTTTTAATAATTGAGAAACAGAACTATATTACCAAATGTGAGTATTTTGAGTGTTTTCACATTCTTAGTTACGAAAATTCCAAATTACATGTGAAACTAGCTTTATCGGGGAAAAAATGGACATTCCCAGAAAAGAGTCTTTCGATTGTTTTTGAGCGTGATATGCAACAAAGCACTAAAAAGCAGAATAATCACATTACATGAGAATAAAATCAACTTTTACCAAGAACTTGTCTTCAACTGTTTTGAGCTACTTACATACCAAATCGCTAAAACGCATGCAAAACACTCCCTTATATAGAAGGAGAATAACATTATCAAAAATAAGTGTTTTGAGTGTTTTTTATCATGTTACCTATTAAAACGCTTAAATACATGGAAAGATCCGTATATTTGGGAAACAAAAGGACATTACGAAAAATGGGTATTATGAATGTTTTTAAGTTCTTTAAGTACCAAAACGTTAAAACCTAGAAATAACACTCTTTATAGAGAAAAAAAAATAAAAAAATAAATAAAAAAAAATTGCGTTTTTATTTTTTTGTTATTGAAGTTCATAGGTACCAAGATGCCAAAATTCTGCGAAAATTCAGGGAAATTATGACAAAAAAAGAACATTATTGAAAAAGTTAATTTTAGCTTTTTTCAAAGATGTACAAAACCCTAAAGTGTATGGAAAGCCTGTTATATGGGGAAATTTAACGAGTTTACAGTAAACTTGTCTTTTGAGGGTTTTTTTCCGCATGTTAGGCACCAAAACGATAAATATTATGAAAGTCACTCTATATAGAAATCCAAAACAAAATTAATGAATAGGAGTCTTTTAAAAGATTTGCGTAGAAAAACGCTAAAAAGGATGCAAACCAACCAATATGAAGAAATAGAATAACATTACCAAAAAAGTACATTTTGTGTTTTTGAGCTTGTTACATGAAAAAAAGGAACGCGAAAATGGATGCAAAGCTCTCTATATTAAGAAAAAAAAGGACATAATGAGAAACGTGTATAATGAGTCATTTATAGTTTCACTAGAATCACAAGAAAAAAAACGCAAAAACTCGTGTGTATGGAGAACTAAGATACCAAAATGCTGAAACTCATGAATAACCTTCTTAATTAAGAAACAGAACAACCTTACTAAATGCGTGTATTTTGAGTGTTTTTTACATTCTTAGTTATCAAAACCGCAAATTCCATGCGAAAGTAGCTTTATGTAGGAAAAAAATGACATTACCAGAAAAGTGTCTCTAAGTGTTTTTGAGCGTGTTAGGCAATAAAGCACTAAAAAGGAGGGAATCACATTACATAGAAATAAAACCAACTTTTACCAAGAATTTGCCTTTAAGTGTTTTTGACACGCATTTAGTAAGGTTGTTCTGTTTCTCACTTAAGAATAATATTCATGAGTTTTAGCATTTTGGTATCTCGGAAATTTCTCCATATACACGAGTTTTTGCGTTTTTTGCCTTGTGGGTATTTTGAATTATAAAACATTAATGAATGTTTTATAGTAAAAAAAAAACACAAGGCAAAAAACTCAAATACACTTTTCTCGCAATGTCCCTTTCTTTCCCAATATAGAGTGCTTTATATAAAAAACACTCAAAATATACATTTTTGGTAATGTTTTTCTCCTTCTTAATATTGGTTGTTTTCCATCAGTTTTAGCGTTTTTCTACGTAAAACACTGAGAAGACACGTTTTCAGTAATTTTGTTTTGGATTCCCATATAGAGTGAGTTCCTCATTATTTATCGTTTTGGTGCCTAACATGCTGAAAAACACTCAAAAGGCAGATTTCTGGTAAGGTCTTTAATTTTCTCATATCGGAGGCTTTGCATGTCTTTTGAGTGTTTTTGGGCGTGTTAAGCAATAAAACTCTAAAAGATAGGGCAATCACATTACATGGGAATAAAACCAAATTATACAAAGAACTTGCCTTTAAGTGTTTTTCAGCACTTTACTTACTAAAATGCTAAAATGCATGCAAAACACATTTTATGGAGAAACAAAATAACATTACCAAATACATGTATTTTGAGTGTTTTTGATCATGTTTTCTATAAAAACTCTTAAATGTATGCAAAGAACCTTATGTTTGGGAAACAAAAGGACATTACGAGAAACGTGTATTATGATTTTTTTTTTAAGTTCCTTCAGTACCAAAAAGGTAAAACACGCAAATAACACTCTTTATTTGAAATAAATAAATAAATAAAGAGAAAATTTAAAAAAAAATAGGATTTTTTTTTTGTTATTCATCTTCATAGGTACCGAGATGTCAAAATTCTGCCAAAATTCAAGGAACTTATGTGGAAAAAAGAACATTATCAAAAAAGTTAATTGTTATGTACCAAACCCTAAACTGCATGCAAAGCCACCTTTATAGGGAAGTTAAACAACTTTACCAGAAACCTGTCTTTTCAGTGTTTTTCAGCATGTTACGCACCACAACGATAAATAATATGGAAGTCAGTCAATAAGTGAATCCAAAACAAAATTACTGAAAACATGTCTTTTCAGTGTTTTACGTAGAAAAACGCCAAAGCGGATACAAACCAACCTATATGAAGAAATAGAATAACATTACCAAAAAATTATATTTTGAGTGTTTTTGAGCTTATCTACAAAAAATGCAAAAATGGATGTAAAGCACTTTATATTAGGAAGCAAAAGGACATTACAAGAAATGTGTATAATGAGTGTTTTATAGTTTTAAAAGAACCACAAGGCAATAAACGCAAAAATTTGGGTATATAGAAAAGTTTCTTACATACCAAAATGATGAAAAGCATCAATAACACTTTTAATCGATAAACAGAACTACCTTACCAAATTGTGTATTTTGAGTGTTTTTCACATTCTTAGTTACGAAAATGCCAAATTACATACGAAACTAGCTTCATGTGGGAAAAAAAATGACATTACCAGAAAAGTGTCTTTTGAGTGTTTTTAAGCGTGATATGCAACAAAGCACTAAAGAGCAGAACAATCACATTATATGGGAATAAAACCAACTTTTATGAAGAACATGCCTTTAAGTGTTTTTTAACTCCTTACATACCAAACCGCTCAAACGCATGGAAAACACCCTTTATGGAGAAACAAAATAACATTACCAAAAACATGAATTTTGAGTGTTTTGAATCATGTTACCTACAAAAACGCTTAGATACATGTAAAGAACCCTATATTTGTATAACAAAAGGACATTACAAAAATCGTGTATTAAGAGTGTTTTTAAGTTTCTTAAGTATCAAAAAGCTAAAAACCACAAAAAAACACTCTTTATAGAATTTTTTTTTTTTTTTTTGTTATTCATCTTCATAGGTACCGAGATGCCAAAATTCGGCAAAATTCAGGGAAATTTTGTAAAAAAATATCTTTATACAAAAAAATAATTTTAGCTTTTTTCCGGAGTTATGTACCAAACCCTGAAGTGCATGCAAAGCCATCTATATGGGGAAATTAAACGATTTTACCAGAAACCTGGCTTTTAAGAGTTTTTTTTAGCAATTTCAACAATATTACTGAAAACTTGTCTTTTCCGTGATTTACGTAGAAAAACGCTAAAACGGATGTAAACCAGCCAATATGAAGAAATATAATAATATTACCAAAAAGATATATTTTGATGTGTTTTTGAGCTTGTTATCTACAAAAAATACGAAAATGTATGGAAAGCACTTTATATTGGGAAAGAAAAGGACATTACGAGAAACGTGTATAATGAGTGTTTTATAGTTTTACTAGAACCACAAGGCAAAAAACTAAAAAAAACTCATGTACATAGAGGAGTTTCTTACATACGAAAATGATGAAACTCATGAATAACACTTTTAATTGAGAAACAGAACTACCTTACCAAATGTGTGTATTAGAAAAGTTTCTTACATATCAAAATGCTGAAACTCATGAATAAACACTTTTAATTAAGAAACATAACAACCTTACTAAATGCCTGTATTTTGAGGGTTTATCACATTTTTAGTTACCAAAACCCCAAATTCCATGCAAAAGTAGCTTTATGTGGGAAAAAAATGATATTAACAGAAAAGTATCTTTTGAGTGTTTTTGAGTGTGTTAGGCAATAATGCACTAAAAAGCAGGTGAATCACATTACATGGGAATAAAAACAACTTTTACCAAGATCTTGCCTTTAAGTGCTTTTGAGCTCATTACATACCGAAACGCAAAAACGCATGCAAAACACCTTTTATGGAGAAACAGAATAAAATTAACAAAAACAAATATTTTGAATGTTTTTGATTATATTATCTATAAAAAACGCTTAAAAAAAACGCAAAGAACCTTATGTTTGGGAAACGAAAAGACATTACGAGAAAGTTGTATTAAAAGTGTTTTTAAGTTACTCAAATACCAAAAAGCTAAAACCCACAAATAACACTCTTTATTTAGAAAAACTAAATAAATAAAAAATAAATAAATTAGCTTTTTTTTCTTTGTTATTCATTTTCATAGACACCGAGATGCCAAAATTCTGGGAAAATTCAGGGCAATTATAATATAAAAGAATATTATCAAAACAGTTAACTTTAGCTTTTTTTTCGGACTGTTTTGTACCAAATCCTAAGTGCATGCAAAGCCTGCTATGTGAGGAAATTAAACGACCTTATCAGAAATCTGTGTTTTGAGTGTTTTTCAGCATGTTAGGCACCAAAACGATGAATAATAAGGAACTCACTCTATATGGGAATCAAAAACAAAATTACTGAAAACGTGTCCTCTGTATGTTTTACGTAGTAAAATGCTAAAACGGATACAAATCAACTAATATCAAGAAATAGAAAAACATTACAAAAAACGTATATTTTGAGTGTTTTTGAGCCTTTTATCTATAAAAAACGCGAAAATTCATGCAAAGCATTCTATAATGGGAAAGAAAAGGACATTGCAAGAAAAGTGTATATAGTTTGTGTTTTATAGTTCAAAAGAACTATAAGGCAAAAACTCGTCTATATGAAGTTTCTTGTATAATTATGAAGTATATGAAGTTTCTTAGATACTAAAATGCTGAAACTCATGAAGAACACTCTTAATTGAGAAACAGAAAAACCTTACTAAATGCGTGTATTTTGAGTGCTTTTCACATTCTTTATTACCAAAGCCCCAAATTCCATGCAAAACCAGCTTTATGTGGGGAAAAAAATGACATTACCAGAGAAATGTCTTTTATATATTTTTGAGCGTGATAGGCAATAAAACACTAAAAAGCAGGGCAATCACATTACATTGGAGTAAAACCAATTTTTACCAAGAACTTGCCTTTAAGTGTTTTGAGCTCCTTATATACCAAAACACTAAAACGCATGCAAAACACACTTTCTGGTGAAACAGAATAATATTGCCAAAAACATGTATTTTCAGTGTTTTTCATCATGTTTCCAATAAAAAAGCTTAAATACATGCAAAGAACCCTATTTTTCGAAAACAAAAGGACATTACAAGAAACGTGTATTATGAGTGTTTTTATGTTCATTAATTACCAAAAAGCTAAAAGCCACAAATAATACTCTGTATTGAGAAACAATAAATAAATAAAAAAAAATAAAGAATACGATATTTTTTTTGTTTCTTATTTATCTTCATAGGTACCGAGATGCCAAAATTCGGGCAAAATTCAAGAAATTATGTGAAATAAGAACATTATCAAAAAAGTTAAAATTAGCTTTTTTTCCGGACTGTTATGTACCAAACCCCTAAATGCATGCAAAGCCACCTTTATGGGGAAATTAAACGTCTTTGCCAGAAAAATGTCTTATGAGTGTTTTTCAGCATGTTAAAAACCAACACGATAAGTAACATGGAAGTCAATCTATATGGGAATCCAAAACAAAATTACTTGAAACGTGTCTTTTCGGTGTTTTACGTAGAAAAACGCTAAAACGAATGGAAACCAACCAATATGAAGAAATAAAATAACATTACCAAAAACATGTATTTTGAGTGTTTTTGAAATTGTTACCTATAAAAAACGCAAAAATAGATGGAAAGCATTCTATATTAGGAAACAAAAGGACATTTCGAGAAACGTGTATAATGAATATTTTATAGTTTAAAAAAAACCACAATGCAATAAACGAAAAAAAACTCGGGTATATAGAAAAGTTTCTTACATACCAAAATGATGAAATGCATGAATCGATAAATGATAATCGATAAACAGAACTACCAAATTATGTATTTTAAGTGTTTTTCACATTCTTAGTTACGAAAATGCCAAATTACATGCGAAAGTAGCTTCATGTGGGAAAAAATATGGCATTACCAGAAAAGTGTCTTTTGAGTGTTTTTCAGCGTGATATGCAACAAAGCACTAAAAAGCAGAAAAATAACATAACATGGTAATAAAACCAACTTATACGAAGAACTTACCTTTAAGTGTATTTTAGCTCCTTACATACCAAAACGCTAAAATGCATGCAAAACACCCTTTATGGAGAAACAAAATAACATTACCAAAAACATACAATTTGAGTGTTTTTGATCATGTTACCCATAAAAACGCTAAAATATATGTAAAGAACCCTATGTTTGTATAAAAAAAGGACATTTCGAAAATTGTGTATTATAAGTGTTTTTAAATTTCTTAAGTACCAAATAGCTAAAACCCACAAATAACACTCTTTATAGAGAAAAAAAAAAAAATTTGTTATTCATCTTCATTAGTACGTAGATGCCAAAATTCTGGCAAAATTCAGGGAAATTTTGTAAAAAAAAAATCATTATAAAAAAAAATAATTTTAGCTTTTTTTCCGGAGTTATGTAATAAACCCTGAAGTGCATGCAAAGCCACCTATATGGGGAAATTACACGACTTAACCAGAAACCTGTCTTTTAAGTGTTTTTTTTTAGCAATTTCAACAATATTACTGAAAACGTGTCTTTTCAGTGATTTACGTAGAAAAACGCTAAAACGGATGTAAACCAACCAATATGAAGAAATAGAATAACATTACCAAAAATATATATTTTGATGTGTTTTTGAGCTTGTTACATACAAAAAATGCGAAAATGGATGGAAAGCACTTTATATTGGGAAAGATAAGGACATTACGAGAAAAATGTATAATGAGTGTTTTATAGTTTCACTAGAACCACATGGTAAAAAATTAAAAAACTCGTGTACATAGAGAAGTTTCTTACATACCAAAATGCTGAAACTCATGAATAACTCTTTTAATTGAGAAACATGACTACCTTACCAAATTTGTGTA
The DNA here is from genome assembly GCF_035594125.1 of Scylla paramamosain. Classification (NCBI taxonomy): domain Eukaryota; kingdom Metazoa; phylum Arthropoda; class Malacostraca; order Decapoda; family Portunidae; genus Scylla; species Scylla paramamosain. The sequence goes on along the minus strand of NC_087162.1, from coordinate 10,538,047 downwards.
TTAGAAAAGTTTCTTACATACCAAAATGCTGAACCTCATGAATAACACTTTTAATTAAGAAACAGAACAACCTTACTAAATGCCTGTATTATGAGTGTTTTTCAAATTCTTAGTTAGCAAAACCCCAAATTCCATGCAAAACTATCCTTATGTGGGAAAAAAATCATATTACAAGAAAAGTGTCTTATGAGTGTTTTTGAGCGTGTTAGGCAATAAGGCACTAAAAAGCAGCGTAATCAAATTACATGAGAATAAAAACAACTTTTACCAAAAACTTGACTTTAGGTGTTTTTGATCTCATTACATACAAAAACGCTAAAACGCATGCAAAACACCTTTTATGGAGAAACAGAATATAATAACCAAAAACATATATTTTGAGAGTTTTTGATTATGTTATCTATAAAAATGCTTAAATACATGGAAAGATCCTTATGTTTGGGAAACGAAAGGACTTTACGAGAAATATGTATTATAAGTGTTTTTAAGTTATTCAAATACCAAAAAGCTAAAACCCACACTCTTTATTTAGAAAAAATAAATAAATAAAAAATAAAAAAAATAGTTTTTTTTTTCTTTGTTATTCATCTACATACGTACCGAGATGGCAAAATCCTGGGAAAATTCAGGGCAATTATATGATAAAAGAATATTATCAAAACATTTTTTTTTTTCGACTGTTATGTACCAAACCCTAAGTGCATGCAAAGCCTCCTATGTGAGGAAATTAAACGACCTTATAAGAAATCTGTGTTTTGAGTGTTTTTCAGCATGTTAGGCACCAAAACGATGAGTAATAAGGAACTCACTCTATATGGGAATCCAAAACAAAATTACTGAAAACGTGTCTTCTCTGTGTTTTATGTAGAAAAACGCTAAAACAGATGCAAATCAACCAATATCTAGAAATAGAAAAGCATTACCTAAAAGGTATATTTTGAGTGTTTTTGAGCTTGTTATCTATAAAAAACGCGAAAATTGATGCAAAGCATTCCATAATGGGAGACAAAAGGACATTGCAAGAAAAGTGTATAATGAGTGTTTTATAGTTCAAAAGAACTACAAGGCAAAAAATGCAAAATCTCGTGTATATGAAGAAGTTTCTTAGATACCAAAATGCTGAAACTCATGAAAAACACTCTTAATTAAGAAACAGAAAAATCCTTACTACATGCGTGTATTTTGAGTGCTTTTCACATTCTTAGTTACCAAAGCCCCAAATTGCATGCAAAACCAGCTTGATGTGGGAAAAATAAAGGCAATAAAGAATTAAAAAGCAGGTTAATCACATTACATTGGAGTAAAACCAATTTTTACCAAGAACTTGCCTTTAAGTGTTTTTGAGCTCCTTATATACCAAAAGACTAAAACGCATGCAAAACACACTTTCTAGTGGAACAGAATAACATTGCCAAAAACATGTATTTTGAGTGTTTTTGATCATGTTACCAATAAAAACGCCTAAATACATGCAAAAAACCCTATTTTTGGAAAACGAAAGGTTATTACGAGAAACGCGTATTATGAGTGTTTTTAAGTTCATTAATTACCAATAAGCTAAAAGCCACAAATAATACTCTTTATTGAGAAACAATAAATGAATAAAAAAAATAAAGAATTCGATATTTTTTTTGGTTTCTTATTCATCTTCACAGCTACCAAGATGCCAAAATTAAGGCAAAATTAAAGAAATTATGTGAAATATGAACATTATTAGAAAAGTTAAAATTAGATTTTTTTTTCGGACTGTTATGTACCAAAACCCTAAATGTATGCAAAGCCACCTATATGGGGAAATTAAACGTCTTTGCCAGAAAACTGTCTTATGAGTGTTTTTCACCATGTTAGGAACCAACACGATAAATAACATGGAAGTCAATCTATATGGGAATCCAAAACAAAATTACTGAAAACGTGTCTTGTCGTTGTTTTACGTAGAAAAACGCTAAAACGGATGCAAAGCAACCAATGTGAAGAAATAGAATAACATTACCAAAAGGTGTTTTTTGAGTGTTTTTAAAATTGTTACCTACAAAAAACGCAAAAATGGATGGAAAGCACTCTATATTGGGAAGCAAAAGGAGAAACGTCTATGATGAGAAACGTGTATAATGAGTGTTTTATAGTTTTACAAGAACCACAAGGCAAAAAACGCAAAAACTCGTGTATATAGAGGAGTTTCTTGCATTCCAAAATGCTGAAACTATGGAATAACAGTTTTAATTGAGGAACAAAACTATCTTACCAAATGTGAGTATTATGAGTGTTTTTCACATTCTTTGTTACGAAAATCACAAATTACATGCGAAACTACCTTTATGTGGAAAAAATAATGACATTACAAGAAAATTGTCTTTTGAGTGTTTTTGAGCGTGATATAGAACAAAGCACCAAAAAGCAGAAGAATCACATTACATGGGAATAAAACCAACTTTTACCAAGAACTTGCCTTTAAGTGTTTTTAACTCCTTACATACCAAAACGCTAAAACACATGCAAAATAGCCTTTATGGAGAAAGAAAATAACATTACAAAAAAAATTTATTTTGAGTGTTTTGAATCGTGTTACCTATAAAAACCTATATAAAACTTTAGCGTCTAATTATAGACCTGTCAGCTTAACTTCAGTTGTAGGTAAAATGTTAGAGTCAATAACAGCCAGGAACATTAGGGAACATTTAGACAAATATAACTTGATAAATCAGTCACAGCATGGCTTCACGAAGGGGAAGTCTTGCCTGACAAACTTGTTAAGTTTTTACAGTAAGGTGTACGAGGCAGTAGATAATGGTGATAGTTATGATATCTTATATCTGGACTTTAGTAAAGCATTCGACAAGGTGCCCCATCAAAGGCTCCTGAGAAAGGTTAGGGCGCACGGGATAGATGGGAAGGTGTTAGGTTGGATAGGGTCATGGCTTGGTAACAGGCGACAGAGAGTGGTAATAAACGGCTCGAAATCCGAGTGGGGTCATGTCATTAGTGGGGTGCCACAGGGATCAGTATTAGGGCCATTATTATTTCTAATATATATCAATGACTTGGATAGTGGAATTAGTAGCGATGTTAGTAAATTTGCGGATGACACAAAGATAGGTAGATTAATTAGGTCAGAAGCGGATGCCATCGCCTTGCAGACAGACTTAGATAGAATGAATGAATGGACGGATAGATGGCAAATGCAATTTAATATCAATAAATGCAAAGTGCTTAGCGTAGGTAGAGGAAACCCACACAATAGGTACACATTAAACACCCAAACTCTGGTAGGTACAGGGTACGAGAAAGATTTAGGAGTTATAGTTAGCTCTGAACTCCGTCTAGGGAAACAATGCATAGAAGCCAGAAACAAGGCAAATAGGGTACTAGGATTCATTTTTAGGAGTGTTAAAAGTAGAAGGCCGGAAGTAATATTAAAGTTATACTTGGCGCTGGTCAGACCTCATCTAGACTACGCTGTGCAGTTCTGGTCCCCACATTACAGGAAAGATATAGGTCTATTAGAATCAGTACAGAGGAGAATGACTAAAAGGATACAGGGGATGAGGAGTATTCCTTACGAAGCGAGGCTGAAGCGGTTAAATTTACATTCTCTAGAGAGACGTAGGTTAAGAGGGGACCTGATAGAAGTCTTTAAGTGGTATAAGGGTTATAACAAGGGAGATGTAAGCAAAATTCTTAGGATCAGCAACCAGGGTAGAACAAGAAATAACGGGTTCAAGCTTGAAAAATTTAGGTTTAGGAAGGAGATAGGAAAAAATTGGTTCTCAAATAGAGTGGTAGATGAGTGGAACGGACTCAGTAATCATGTAGTTAGTGCTAGGACACTAGAGAGCTTTAAGAGAAGATTAGACAAGTTTATGGATGGGGATAGCAGATGGAAATAGGTAGGTGTGTTTCATACAGGGACGGCCACGTGTAAACCTGGTCGCTTCTTGCAGCTTCCCTTATTTCTTATGTTCTTATGTTCTTATGTTCATGGAAAGAACCTGATGTTTGGGAAACGAAAGGACATTATGAGAAACGTGTTTTATGAGTGTTTTTAAAGTTCCTTCAGTACCAAAAAGCTAAAACACACAAATAACACTCTTTAAAAAAAAAAATAAATAAATAAATAAATAAAAAAATAGGAATTTTTTTTTCTTTTTTGTTATTCATTTTCATAGGTACCGAGATGCCAAAATTCTGCCAAAATTCAAGGAATTTATGTGGAAAAAAAAAAACATTATCAAAAAAGTTAATTATAGCTTTTTTTCGGATTCTTATGTACCAAACCCTAAAGCGCATGCAAAGCCACCTATATAGGAAAGTTAAACGATTTTACCATAAACCTGTGTTTTCACAGTTTTTCAGCATGTTAGGCACCAAAACGATAAATAACATGAAAGTCAGTGAATATGTGAATCCAAAACAAAATTACTGAAAACATGTCTTTTCAGTGTTTTACGTAGAAAAAACGCGAAAGTGGATGCAAACCAACCTATATGAAGAAATAGAATAACATTACCAAAAAACATATATTTTGAGTGTTTTTAAGCTTGTTACCTACAAAAAATGTAAAAATGGTTGTAAAGCACTCTCTATTAGGAAACAAAAGGACATTACGAGAAACGTGTATAATGAATGTTTTATAGTTAAAAAAAAAACACAACGCAAGAAACGCAAAAAACTCGGGTATATAGAAAAGTTTCTTACATACCAAAATGATGAAATGCATGAATAATACTTTTAATCGATAAACAGAACTACCTTACCAAATTGTGTATTTTGAGTGTTTTTCACATTCTTAGTTACGAAAATGCCAAATTACATGCGAAACTTGCTTCACGTGGGAAAAAAAAAGGCATTACCAGAAAAGTTTTTTTTTCAGTGTTTTTCAGCGTGATATGCAACAAAGCACTAAAAAGCAGAACAATCACATAACATGGAAATAAAACCAACTTATACGAAGAACTTGCCTTTAAGTGTTTTTTAACTTCTTACATACCAAACCGCTAAAACGCATGCAAAACACCCTTTATGGAGAAACAAAATAACATTAACATTAACATGTATTTTGAGTGTTTTTGATCATGTTACCTACAAACACGCTTAAATACATGTAAAGAACCCTATGTTTGTATAACAAAAGGACATTACGAAAATCGTGTATTTTGAGTGTTTTTAAGTTTCTTAAGTACCAAAAAGCTAAAACCCACAAATAACACTCTTTATAGAAAATTTTTTTATTTTTGTTATTCATCTTCATTAATACCGAGATGCCAAAATTCTGGCAAAATTGAGGGAAATTTTGTAAAAAAAAAACATTATAAAAAAAATATATTTTTGCTATTTTTCCGGAGCTATGTACCAAACCCTGAAGTGCATGCAAAGCCACCTATATGGAGAAATTACACGACTTTACCAGAAACCTGTCTTTTGAGTGCTTTTTTTTAGCAATTTCAACAATATTACTGAAAACGTGTCTTTTCAGTGATTTACGAAGAAAAACGCTTAAACGGGTGTAAACCAACCAATATGAAGAAATAGAATAACATTACCAAAAATATATATTTTGATGTGTTTTTGAGCTTGTTACCTACAAAAAATGCGAAAATGGATGGAAATCACTTTATATTGGGAAAGAAAAGGACATTACGAGAAACGTGTATAATGAGTGTTTTATAGTTTCACTAGAACCACAAGGCAAAAAACTAAAAAAACTCGTGTACATACAGAAGTTTCTTACATACCAAAATGCTGAAACTCATGAATAACTCTTTTAATTGAGAAACAGAACTACATTACCAAATGTGTGTATTAGAAAAGTTTCTAACATACCAAAATGCTTAACCTCATCAATAAAACTTTTAATTAAAAAACAGAACAACCTTACTAAATGCCTGTATTATGAGTGTTTTTTAAATTCTTAGTTAGCAAAACCCCAAATTCCATGCAAAACTATCCTTATGTGGGAAAAAAAATCATATTACAAGAAAAGTGTCTTTTGAGTGTTTTTGAGCGTGTTAGGCAATAAGGGACTAAAAAGCAGGGTAATCAAATTACATGGGAATAAAAACAACTTTTACCAAAAACTTGACTTTAGGTGTTTTTTATCTCATTACATACAAAAACGGTAAAACGCATACAAAACACCTTTTATGGAGAAACAGAAAATAATTACCAAAAACATATATTTTGAGTGTTTTTGTTTATGTTATCTATAAAAATGTTTAAATACATGCAAAGAACCTTATGTTTGGGAAACGAAAGGACGTTACGAGAAATGTGTATTATAAGTGTTTTTAAGTTACTCAAATACCAAAAAGCTAAAACCCACAAATAACACTCTTTATTTAGAAAAAATAAATAAATAAAAATAAAAAATTTAGTTTCTTTTTCTTTGTTATTCATCTACATACGTACCGAGACGGCAAAATTCTGGGAAAATTCAGGACAATTATATGATAAAAGAATATTATCAAAACAGTTAACTTTAGCTTTTTTTTTTCGGACTGTTATGTACCAAGCCCTAAGTGCATGCAAAGCCTCGTATGTGAGGAAATTAAAAGACCTTATAAGAAATCTGTGTTTTGAGTGTTTTTCAGCATGTTAGGCACCAAAACGATGAGTAATAAGGAACTCATTCTATATGGGAATACAAAACAAAATTACTGAAAACGTGTCTTCTCTGTGTTTTACGTAGAAAAACGCTAAAACGGATGCAAATCAACCAATATCAAGAAATAGAAAAGCATTACCAAAAAGGTATATTTTGAGTGTTTTGAGCTTGTTATCTATAAAAAAAAACGCGAAAATTGATGCAAAGCATTCCATAATGGGAAACAGAAGGACAATGCAAGAAAAGTGTATAATGAGTGTTTTATAGTTCAAAAGAACTACAAGGCAAAAAATGCAAAAACTCGTGTATATAAAGAATTTTCTTTAATACCAAAATGCTGAAACTCATGAAAAACACTCTTAATTAAGAAACAGAAAAAAAACTTACTAAATGCGTGTATTTTGTGTGCTTTTCACATTCTTAGTTACCAAAGCCCCAAATTGCATGCGAAAGCAGCTTTATGTGGGGAAAAAAATGACATTACCAGAGAAATGTCTTTTAAGTGTTTTTGAGCGTGATAGGCAATAAAGCACTAAAAAGCAGGGCAATCACATTACATTGGAGTAAAACCAATTTTTACCAAGAACTTGGCAATAAGTGTTTTGAGCTCCTTATATACCAAAACACTAAAACGCATGCAAAATACACTTTCTGGTGAAACAGAATAACATTGCCAAAAACATGGGTTTTGAGTTTTTTTGATCATGTTACCAATAAAAACGCCTAAATACATGCAAGGAACCCTATTTTTGGAAAACGAAAGGTTATTACGAGAAACGTGTATTATGAGTGTTTTTAAGTTCATTAATTACCAGAAAGCTAAAAGCCACAAATAATACTCTTTATTGAGAAACAATAAATGAATAAAAAAATAAACAATACAATATTTTTTTTGTTTCTTATTCATCTTCACAGGTACCAAGATGCCAAAATTAAGGCAAAATTCAAGAAATTATGTGAAATAAGAACATTATCAAAAAAGTTAAAATTAGCTTTTTTTTCGGAATGTTATGTACCAAAAACCCTAAATGCATGCAAACCCACCTATATGGGGAAGTTAAACATCTTTGCCAGAAAACTGTCTTATGAGTGTTTTTCAGCATTTTAGTTACCAACACGAAAAATAACATGAAAGTCAATCTATATGGGAATCTAAAATAAAATTACTGAAAACGTGTCTTTTCGGTGTTTCACGTAGAAAAACTCTAAAACGGATACAAACCAACAAATATGAAGAAATAGAATAACATTACCAAAAAGGTGTATTTTGAGTGTTTTTGAAATTGTTACCTACAAAAAACGCAAAAATGCATGGAAAGCACTCTATATTGAGAATCAAAAGGACATTACGACAAACGTGTATAATGAGTGTTTTATAGTTTCACAAGAACCGCAAGGCAAAAAAAAACAAAAACTCGTGTATACAGAAGAGTTTCTTACATTCCAAAATACTGAAACTATGGAATGACACTTTTAATTGAGGAACAGAACTATCTTACCAAATGTGAGTATTATGAGTGTTATTCACATTCTTTGTTACGAAAATCCGAAATTACGTGCCAAACTAGCTTTATGTGAAAAAAAAATGACATTACCAGAAAATTGTCTTTTGAAAAATTTTGAGCGTGATATGAAACAAGGCACTAAAAAGCAGAAGAATCACATTACATGGGAATAAAACCAACTTTTACCAAGAACTTGTCTTTAAGTGTTTTTAACTCCTTACATACCAAAACGCTAAAACGCATACAAAACACCCTTTATGGAGAAACAAAAAAACATTACCAAAAAATTGAATTTTGAGTGTTTTTGATCGTGTTACCTATAAAAACGCTTTAATAAATGCAAAGAACTCTATATTTGTGAAACGGAAGGAAATTACGAAAATTGTGCATTATGAGTGTTTTTGAGTTCCTTAAGTACTAGAAAGCTAAAACACACAAATAACACTCTTTATAGAGAAAAAAATAAATAAAAAAATTGATTTTTTTCTTTTTGTTATTCATCTTCATAAGTACGGGGATGGGAAAATTCTGGTAAAATTCAGGGAAAATAGAAAAAAAAACATTATAAAAAAAATAATTTTAGCTTTTTTCCGGAGTTATATACCAAACCCTGAAGTGCATGCAAAGCCACCTATATGAGGAAATTACACAACTTTACCAGAAAACTGTCTTTTAAGTGTTTTTTTTTAGAAATTTCAATAATATTACTGAAAACGTGTCTTTTCAGAGATTTACGAAGAAAAGCGCTAAAACGGATGCAAACCAACCAATATGAAGAAATACAAGAATATTACCAAAAAGATAGATTTTGAATGTTTTTGAGCTTCTTACCTACAAAAAATGCGAAAATGGATGGAAAGCACTCTATATTGGGAAGCAAATAGATATTACGAGAAACGTGTATAATGAGTGTTTTATAGTTTCACAAGAATAACAAAGCAAAAAACGCAAAAACACGTGTATAGAGAGAAGTTTCTTACATAACAAATGTTGAAATACATGAATAACACATTTAATTGAAAAACAGAACTACCTTACCAAATGTCTGTATTTTGAGTGTTTTTCACATTCTTAGTTACGAAAATCGCACATTACATGCAAAACTAGCTTTTTTTTTGGAAAAAAATGACTATCAGAAAAGTTTATTTTGAGTGTTTTTGAGCGTGATATGCAACAAAGCACTAAAAAGCAGAACAATCACATTATATGAGAATAAAACCAACTTTTACGAAGAACTTGCCTTTAAGTGTTTTTAACTCCTTACATACCAAAACGCTAAAACGCATGCAAAACTCATTTTATGGAGAAACAGAATAACATTACCAAAAACATTTATTTTGTGTTTTTGATTATGTTATCTATAAAAACGCTTAAATACATGTAATTAACTTCATGTTAGGGAAACGAAAGGAAATTAAGAGAAACGTGTATTATGAGTGTTTTTAAGTTCCTTAAGTAGCAAAATGCTAAAACCCACAAATAACACTCTTTATAGAGAAAAAACAATAATATTTTTTTTTGTTATTTATCTTCATAGGTACTGAGATGACAAATTTCTGGCAAAATTCTTTGGTTATCGAAAACAAAATTACTGAAAACGTATCTTTTCGGTGTTTTACGTAGAAAAACGATAAAACGGATGAAATCCAACCAATATGATGAAATAGAATAACATTATCAAAAAGATATATTTTGAATGTTTTTGAGCTTCTTACAAAAAACGCGAAAATGGATGCAAAGCACTCCCTATTGGGAAACAAAAGGACATTACGAGAAAAGTGTATAATGAGTTATTATTTTCGGGCAAAAGAACTTGTTGTTCACAAGAACCAAAAGGCAAAAAACGCAAAAACTCGTGTATATAAAGAAGTTTGTTAGATACCAAAAATGCTAAAACTCATGAATAACAATCTTAATTGAGAAACAGAACAACCTTACCAAATGCGTGTATTTTCAGTGTTTTTCACATTCTTAGCAAAACCCCAAATAGCATGCGAAACTAGTTTTATTTGGGAAAAATATGACATTACCAGAACTGCCTTTTGAGAGTTTTTCATCGTGTTAGGCAATAAGGCACAAGGAACCATGGCAATCACATTACCTGGGAATAAAACCAACTTTTACCAATAACTTGCCTTTAAGTTTTTTTGACCTTCTTACATTCTTAGTTACCATAACCCCAAATTCCATGCGAACCTAGCTTTATGAGTGAAAAAAATGATATTACCAGAAAAGTGTTTTTTGAGGGTTTTTGAGCGTGTTAGGCAATAAAGCACTGAAAAGCAAGGATATCACATTACATGATAATAAAACCAACTTTTACCAAGAATTTGCCTTTAAGTGTTTTTGAGCTCTTTACATACCAAAACGGTAAAACGCATGCAAAACACTTTTTATGGAGAAACAGAATAATATTACCAAAAACATGTATTTTGAGTGCTTTTGATCATGTTTTCTATAAAAACGCTTAAATACATGCAAAGATCCTTATGTTTGGGAAACGAAAGGACATTACAAGAAACGTGTATTATGAGTATTTTTTAGTTCCTTAAGTACCAAAAAGCTAAATTCCAGAAATAACACTCTTTATTGAGAAAAATTAATAAATAAAAAAAAAAATATTTTTTTTTTGTTATTCATCTTCATAAGTACCAAGATACCAAAATTCTGGGAAAATTCAGGGCAATTATATGATAAAAGAATATTATAAAAAAAAAGTAAATTTTAGCTTTTTTTTTCGGACTGTTATGTACCAAACCCTAAATTGCATGCAAAGCCTCCTATATGAGTAAATTAAACGACCTTATCAGAAATCTGTCATTTGAGTGTTGTTCAGCATGTTAGGCACCAAAACGATAAATAATAAGGAACTCACTCTATATGGGAATTTAAAACAAAATTACTGAAAACGTGTTTTCTCAGTGTTTTAAGTAGAAAAACGTTAAAAGGGATGCAAACCAACCAATATAAAGAAATATAAAAACATTACCAAAAAGATATATTTTGAGTGTTTTTGAGCTTGTTACCTATAAAAAACGAAAAAAATTGATGCAAAAAACTCTATAATGGGAAAAAAAAGGACATTGCAAGAAAAGTGTATAATGAGTGTTTTAAAGTTCAAATGAACCACAAGACAAAAAATGCAAAAACTAGTGTATATGAAGAAGTTTCCTAGATACCAAAATGCTGAAACTATGGAATAACACTTTTAATTGAAAAACAGAACATCCATATTAAATGCTTGTATTTTAAGTGCTTTTAACATTCTTAGTTACCAAAACCCCAAATTGCATGCGAAACCAGCTTTATGTGGGAAAAAAATGACATTACCAGAAAAATGTCTTTTGAGTGTTTTTGAGCGTGATAGGCAATAAAGAACTAAAAAGCAGGGCAATCACATTACATTGAAATAAAACCAATTTTTACCAAGAACTTGCCTTTAAGTGTTTTTGAGCTTCTTATATACCAAAACACTAAAACGCATTCAAAATACACTTTATGGTGAAACAGAACTCCTTGCACACCAAAACACTAAAACGCATACAAAACACTCTTTAAGGAGAAACAAAATAACATTACCAAAAACATGAATTTTGAAAGTTTTTGATCATGTTACCTATAAAAACACTTAAATACATGCAAAGAACCCTATGTTTGTGAAAGGAAAGGACATTATGAAAATTGTGCATTATGGGTGTTTTTAAGTTCCTTAAGTACCAAAAAGCTATAACCCACAAATAACACTCCTTATAGAGAAAAAAAATAAATATTTCAATAAAAAAAAATAAAAAAAATTTGTTATTCATATTCATAGGTACAAAGATGCCAAAACTCTGGCAAAATTCATGGAAATTAGATGAAAAAAAAACATTATCAAAAAAAATAATTTTAGCTTTTTCCGGAATTATGTACCAAACCCTAAAGTGCATGGAAAGCCACCTATATGGGGAAATTACACGACTTAACCAGAAACCTGTCTTTTGAGTGTTTTCAAGCAATTTCAACAATATTACAGAAAACGTGTCTTTTCAGAGATTTACTGAGAAAAACGCTAAAACGGATGTAAACCAACCAATATCAAGAAATACAATAACATTACCAAAAAGATACATTTTGAGTGTTTTTGAGCATGTTACCTACAAAAAATGTGTAAATGGATGGAAAGCACTCTATATTGGGAAACAAAAGGACATTACGGGAAACGTGTATATGAGTGTTTTATAGTTTAACAAGAACCACAAGGCAAAAAACGCAAAAACTCGTGTATAGAGAGAAGTTTCTTACACACCAAAATGCTGAAATGCATGAATAACACTTTTAATTGAGAAACAGAAATACCTTACCAAATGTGTGTATTTTGACTGTTTTTCACATTCTTAGTTACGAAAATCCCAAATTACATGCGAAACTAGCTTTATGTAGAAAAAAAAAAAGATATTATCAGAAAAGTGTCTTTTCAGTGTTTTTTTTTTTTTTTTTTGCGTGATATGCAACAAAGCACTAAAAAGCAAAACAATCACATTATATGGGAATAAAACCAACTTGTACGAAGAACTTGCCTTTAAGTGCTTTTAACTCCTTATATACCAAAACAGTAAAACGCATGTAAAACATATTTTATGGAGAAACAGAATAAGATTTCCAAAGACATGTATTTTGAGTGTTTTTGACCATTTTATCTATAAAAACGCTTAAATACATGCAAAGAACATCATGTTTGGGAAACGAAAGGACATTACGAGAAACGTGTATTGTGAGTGTTTATAAGTTCGTTTTGTACCAAAAAGCTAAAAACCACAAATAACACTGTTTATAGAGAAAAAAATAAAAAAAATAGATTTATTTATTTATTTATTTTGTTATCCATCTTCATAAGTACCGAGATGCCAAAATTCTGGCAAAATTCTTTGGGAATCCAAAACAAAATTACTGAAAACGTGTCTTTTCGGTGTTTTACGTAGAAAAACGCTAAAACGATGCAAATAAACCAATATGAAGAAATAGAATAACATTACGAAAAAGCTATATTTTGAGTGTTTTTAAGCTTATTGCCTAGAAAAAACGCAAAAATGGATGCAAAGCCTTCCCTATTGGGAAACAAATGTACATTACGAGAAATGTGTATAATGAGTGTCTTATTATTTTCGGGCAAAAGAACTTGTGGTTCACAAAAACCATAAGGCAAAAAACGCAAAAACTCGTGTATATAAAGAAGTTTGTTAGATACCAAAATGCTGAAGATCATGAATAACACTTTTAATTGAGAAACAGAAGAACCTTACCAAATGTGTGTATTATGAGTGTTTTTTTCACATTCTTAGCAAAACCCCAAATAGCATGCGAAACTAGCCTTATGTGGGAAGAAAAAATGACGTCACCAAAACTGTCTTTTAAGCGTGTTAGGCAATAAAGCACTAAAAACCAGGGCAATCACATTACATAGGAATAAAACCAACTTTTACCAAGACTTGCCTTGAAGTGTTTTTGAGCTCCTTACATACCAAAACGGTAAAACGCATGCAAAACACTCCTTTATGGAAAAGCAGAATGACATTACCAAAAACATGTGTTTTGAGTGTTTTTTATCATATTACCTATAAAAACTCTTAAATACATGCAAAGATCCATATATTTGTGAAAGGAAAGGATATTACGAGAAATGTGTATTATAAATTTTTTTAAGTTCTTTAAGTACTAGAACGTTAATAACACGCTTTATAGAGAAAAAAATAAAATAAAAATAAATTAAACAATAGCATTATTTTTCTTTTGTTATTGATCTTCATACGTTCCAAAATGCAAAAATTCTGCCAAAATTTAGCGAAAATATGTGGAAAAAAGAACATTATAGAAAAAGTTAATTTTAGCTTTTTATGTACCAAACCCTATAGTGTATGCAAAGCCACCTATATGTGGAAATTAAACGACTTTACAGGAAACCTGTCTTTTGAGTGTTTTTCCGCATGTTAGGCACCAAAACGATAAATAATATGAAAGTCACTCTAAATGGAATTCCAAAACAAAATTACTAAAAGAAGGTGTCTTTTGAAAGACTTACGTAGAAAAACGCGAAAACTATATTAGGATAAAACTATATTAGGAAAAAAAGGACATAACAAGAAACGTGTATAATGAGTGTTTTATAGTTTCACAAGAATCACAAGGCAAAAAACGCAAAAACTCGTGTGTATGAAGAAGTTTCTTATATACCAAAATGTTGAAACTCATGAATAACAGTCTTAATTAAGAAACAGAACAACCTTATTAAATGCGTGTATTTGAGTGTTTTTTACATTCATAGTTAACAAAATCCCAAATTCCATGTGAAACTAGCTTTATGTGGGAAAAAAAAACATTATCAGAAAAGTATCTCTGAATGTTTTTCAGCGTGTTAAGCAATAAAGCACTAAAAAGCAGGGCAATCACATTATATGTGAAAAAAAAACTTTTACCAAAAACTTGCCTTTAAGTGTTTTTAACACGCATTTAGTAAGGTTGTTCTGTTTCTTAATTAAGAGGGTTATTTATGAGTTTCAGCATTTTGGTATCTAGGAAACTTCTCCATATACACGAGATATTGCGTTTTTTGCCTTGTGGTTCTTTTGAACTATAAAAACATTTATTATACACTTTTGTCGCAATGTCCCTTTGTTTCCCAATATAGAGTGCTTTGTATCACGTTTCACGTTTTTTTGTAGATAACAAACTCAAAAAAACTCAAAATATACATTTTTGGTAATGTTTTTCAACTTTCTGATATTGGTTGGTTTGCATCCGTTTTAGCGTTTTTCTACGTAAAACACTGAAGACACGTTTTCAGTAATTTTGTTTTTAATTCCCATATAGAGTGAGTTCCTTATTATTCATCGTTTTGGTGACTAACATGCTGAAAAACACTCAAAAGACAGATTTCTGGTAAGGTCGTTTAATTTCCTCATATGGGAGGCTTTGCATGTCTTTTGAGTGTTTTTGAGCGTGTTAGGCAATACCGCACTAAAAAGCAGGGCAATCACATTACATGGGAATAAAACCAAATTTTACCAAGAGCTTGATTTTAAGTGTTTTTGACCTCCTTACATATCGAAACGCTAAAATGCATGCAAAACACATTTTGCATTACCAAAAACATGTGTTTTGAGTGTTTTTGACCATGTTATCTAAAAAAACGCTTAAATACATGGAAAGAACGTTATGTTTGGGAAACGAAAGGACATTACGAGAAACGTGTATTATGAGTGTTTTTAAGATCCTTCAGTATCAAAAAGTTAAAATCCACAAATAACACTGTTTATTTAGAAAAAAATAAATAAATAAATAATAAAATAAAAAATAGGAATTTTTTTTTTCATCTTCATAGGTACCGACATTCCAAAACTCTGCCAAAATTCAGGGAATTTATGTGGAAAAAAGAACATCATCAAAAAAGTTAATCATAGCTCATATAACTCGTATATATGGAGAAGTTTCTGAGATACCAAAATACTGAAACTCATGAAGAACACTCTTAATTCAGAAACAGAATAACCTTACCAAATGCGTGTATTTTGAGTGTTTTTCACATTCTTAGTTACCAAAACCCGAAATTACATGCGAAACTAGCTTTATGTGAGAAATGAATGACATTACCAGAAAAAGTATTTTTTGAGTGTTTTTGAGCGTGTTAGACAATAAAGCACAAAAAAGCAGGGCAATGACATTACATGCGAATAAAACCAACATTTACAAAGAACTTGTCTTTAAGTGTTTTTGATCTTACATAACCAAAACGACAAAATGCATGCAAAACTCCCTTTATGGTAAAACAAAATAACATTACGAAAAACATGAATTTTCAGTGTTTTTGATGTGTTACGTATAAAAACGCTTAAATACATGCAAAGGACCCTATGTTTCGGAAACGAAAGGACATTACGAGTAACGTGTATTGTAAATGTTTTTAAGTTCTATCAGTACCAAAAGAGTTAAAACCCACAAATAACACTCTTTATAGAGAAAATAAAAAAAAAAAACGAGGATTTTTTGTTTTTTTGTTTTTCATTTTCATAGGTACCGAGATGCCAAAATTCTAGCAAAATTCAGGGAAATTATGTGAAAAAATAACATTATGAAAAAAGATAATTTTAGCTTTCTTTTTTCGGACTATTATGTACCAAAACCTAAAGTGTATGGGGAAATTAAACCACTTTACCAGACACCTTTCATTTGAGTTTTTTTTTTTTTTCAGCAAGTTAGGCACCAAAACGATAAATAATATGGAAATCACTCTATATGGGAATCCAAAACAAAATTACTGAAAGCGTATCTTTTTAGTGTTTTACTTAGAAAAACGTTAATGCGGATGCAAAGCAACCAATATGAAGAAATAGAATAATATTATTAAAAGTTATATTTTCAGTGTTTTTGAGCTTGTTACCTACAGAAAACGCGAAAATAGTTCCAAAGCACTCTATATTGGGAAAGAAAAGGACATTACGAAAAACGTGAATAATGAGTGTTTTATAGTTTCACAAGAACCACAAGGCAAAACACGCAAAAACTCGTGTATATGGAGATGTTTCTTAGATACCAAAATGCTGAAATTTATGAATAACACTCTTAATTGAGAAACAGAACAACCTTACCAAATGCGTGTATTTTGAATCTTTTTTCACATTCTTACTTACCAAATTGCATTGCATACCCCAAATTGCATGCGAAACTAGCTTTATGTGTGATAAAAAATAGTACCAGAAAAGTGTCTGTGTAGTGTTTTTGAGCGTGTTAGGCAATAAAGCACTAAAAAGCAGGGCAATCATATTACATGGGAATAAAACCAACTTTTACCAATAACTTGCCTTTAAGTGTTTTTAAGCTCCTTACATATCAAAACTCTAAAATGCATACAAAACAAGCGTTTTGAGTGTTTTGTAAGATTGTTACGTACAAAAACGCCGAAATGAATCGGAAATACCTTATATGGGAAAAATCAAAAGACATTACGAGAAACGTGTTTTTGACCTTTTTAGTACCAAAAGGGTAAAACGCATGTAAAACACTCTATATGGAGAAACAGAACAATATTGCCAAAAAAACGTGCATTTTGAGTGTTCTGACATTGTTAGTTACTAAAAATCCAAAATTCATACAAAGACCCATATATAGATATATGAGACGACTTTAAAAACGTATTAAAATACCATATATAGAGAAACAGAATACATTTACCAAAAACGTGTATTTTGTGTTTTTTTTTTTTTTTTTTTAGCTTATTATGTACAAAATCGCCTGTCATCAAACAAATCACCCTGGATATGGAAATAAAAAGGACATTACGAGAAACATTTTTTTTTTTTATTACTTTCTTAAGTACCAAATCAGTAAAAAGCTTCAATAGTGCTCTGAAGAAAAAGAACAAACTTACCAAAAACGTGTATTTTTTTACATTGATCATTACCAAAACGCCAACATGCATGTAAAGCAACCTATATGAAGAAACGAAACGAAATCACTAGAAACTTGTCTTTTTCTTATTTTTTGAGCGTGTTAGGCACCAAATCAGTAAGAAGCAACGAAATCACCCCATAGAGGAATACAAAACAACTTTACTAAAACGTGTCTTTAGAGTGTTTTTTTAGGTTCTTACGTACTAAAATGTCAAAATACATGCAAACACCCTGTTAGGTACCAAAGCACCAAAAAGACCCTATATGAGGAAACGAAAGGACATTACAAGAAACGTGTATTATGAGTTTTTTTTTTTTTTTTTTAGCTTCTTAGGTACCAAAACGCAAAAATAAATGAGTAGCACACTGTATGGAGAAAGAAAAAAAAACATTATCAAAATCGTGTAATTTGAATGTTTTTCATATTGTCAGGTAGCAAAACACCATAATGCTTGCTCGCTATAGGAGAAAATTAAACAATGTAAGAAATGTATTTTTATGTGTTTTTCAGCGTGTTAGGCACGAAAACGCTAAATAGCATGGAAAGCACCTTATATAGAAATGCAAAATAATAAGCATATCTTTTAAGTGTTTTAAACTTTTTACGTTCCAAAACGCTAAAACACGTGCAACAAACACGAATAATCTTACCAAATAGAAAAAAAAAATTACCAAAAACGTTTATTTTGAGTCTTTTTGAGTCTGTTACGTACATCATCTTAAAAATGCATGAAAAGAACACTGTATGAGGAAACGATAGGACATTATGAGAAACGTGCATTATCAGAGTTTTGAGTCTCTTAGGTACCAAACACTAAACCGCCTGAATGAAAATGAAATATATTCTATTTCTCTTAATAGAGAAACAGAACATCACCAAAAACGTGTTTTTGAGTGTTTTTATTTTTTTCCTTTTTATGGACCAAAAGGTCAAAATACATACGAAGCTTCCTATATGGGGAAATGGAAAGACATTTGGAAAAACAAGTTTTATTAGTGTTTTTGAGCTTCCTAAGTAAGCTTCCTAAGTACCAAAACCCTAAAAAGGATGAATAGCACCCTATATAGAGAAAAAGAGCAACATTACCTAAAATCTTTATTTTGAGCGTTTTTCACATTATGTAGCAAAACATCATAATGCATGCAGATCCCTATATGAACAAGCAAAACGATATTACAGGAAACGTGTCTTTTGAGTGTTTACTTGAGTGTTAGGAATCAAAATGCTAAAAAGCATTGAAAGCACCATATTTGGCAATATAAAATAACATTACCAAGAAAGTATCTTTAGAGTGTTTTTCACCTTCTTACATCCGAAATCGCTGAAAAGCATGCAAAACAACCTTTACGGAGAAACAGAATAACATTACCAAAAACTTGTATTTTGATTGTTTTTGTGCTTGTTAAGTATAAAAGAGCCAAATTACACGCAAAGCATCCTACATGGAGAAAAAAAAGGACATTACGAGAAAAGTGTATTATGAGAGATTTTGAGCTTTTTAGGTACCAAGACTCAAAAACACATGATTAGAACCCTATATGGAAAAATAACTCTACCGAAAACTTTTACTTAAACTTTTTCTTCATATTGTTAAGTACCAAAAGACAAAATGCACTGGAAGCCCCCTTTATCGGAAACGAAACGACATTATCATCAACGTGTCTTGTGAGTGTTTTTCAACGTGTTAGACACCAAAACGCTGAAAAGCAAGGATAGTGCTCCATAAAGGAATACAAAATAGCATTACTAAAAACGTGTTTTAAAGGTTCTTATGTACAGAAATGCTAAAACCCAAGCAAAACACCCTTTATACAGAAGCGAAATGAATATTTCGTTGATAAATTACATTCAGAACAGTTAGGGAACATCCCTTACAGAAGAATAAGATCGCAGAAGAATGATCCTAAATGGATGACTGAGGTTAAAACACTACATAGGGCGAAAGAGAAGTATATATGAGATTAAAGACAGGGGAAGTGGTTTTAAGGCCATAATATAATGAATTAGAAAAGTCAGGAGTTTAACAAGGAGAGCTAAAAATAGTTATGAATTAAAAGTAGCCAGCCAAGCGAAGATGGACCCCAAGGGATTTTATCAGGCATATAAGACGAAGAATAGAGAAACAATAGTTCCTTAAAGACAGCAGAGTGGGACCTGCTTAGTTGTTGGGAGGAGATTAGTAAAATTGTGAACGAGTATTTTTTAACCGTCTTTGCCCAGGAAAACATGCAGGATTTGCCAGATAGTGAGAAGATATTTAGAGTTGAAGAGAATGAGAAGCTGACAGATATTACCATAACTAAAGAGATAGTGGAACAAGAGACAGATAAGCTGAAAAGTTCAAGTCACCAGGACCAGATTAAATATATTCCAGAGTATTTAAGGAATGGAAAAAGCTTATAAGTAATCTGTTAGTTTCTCTACTTAGGAAATCACTTTAGTCATGTGAGGTATCGGTAATGTGGAGGCAGGCAAATATAGTACCTACCTTTAAGAAAGGAGAAAAAAAAAAATTAACGTCTAATTATGGACCTGTCAGCTTAACATCTGTTGAATGTAAAATAATGGAGTCAATAAGAGAGAAGAACTTTTAAAAGCATTTAGACAAACATAACTTGATAAATCAGTTACAGCATACCTTCACGAAGGTATACTGGTTTCGGATGGTTTGTCTTACCTGACAAACTTGGTAAGTTTATACAGTAAGGTTTACAAGGCGGAAGATAATGGTGATAGTTATGGCATCCTATATCAGGACTTTAGTAAAGTGTTTGACAAGGTACCCCATCAGAGGCTACTGAGAAAGATTAGGGCGCACGAGAGAGATGAGGTGTTTAGATTGGATAAGGTCAAGGCTAAGCGGCAGGCGACAGAGTGTTGTAATAAACGGCTCTAAATCCGAGTGGGGTCAAGTAATTAGTGGGGTGACAAAGGCATTATTAGTATTAGGGCCGATGTTGTTTGTATTATATGTCAATGACTTGGATAGTGGAATTTAGTAGTGTTGTTAGTAAATTTGCGTATGACACGAGAATATGTAGATTAATTAGGTCAGAATTGCATACCATCGCCTTGCAGGCAGATTTGGATAGAATGAACGAATGGACAGACAGATGGCAAATGCAGTTTAATATCAACAAATGCAAAGCACTTAGCGTAAGTAGAAGAAACCCACACAGTAGTTACACAATGAACAACCAAGTTCTGGTAGGTTCAGGGTAAGAAAAAGATTTGAGATTTAAAGTTAGCTCTGAACTCCGTCTAAGAAAGCAATGCAAAGAGGCCAGAAACAAAGCAATTAGTGTATTATGATTAATTTTCAGGAGTGCTAAAAGTAAAACTCCCAAAGTAATATTAAAGTTACATTTTCCGTTAGTCAGACTTCATCTAGACTACGCTGTCCAATTCTGGTCACCACATCACAGGAAGGACAAAGGTCTATTAGAATCAGTACAAAGGAGAATGACTAAAAGGATACAGGGGATGAGGAGTATTCCTTACGAAGCGAGATTCAAGCTGTAAAATTTACATTCTTTAGAGAGACGTAGGTTAAGAGTTGGAGCTGATAGAAGTCTTTAAGTGGTACATGGGTTATAACAAGGGGAACATAAGGAAAATTCTTAGAATCTGTAACCATGATAGAACAAGAAAAACGGGTTCAAGCCTGAAAACTTGATGTTCAAAAAGAAGACAGGAAGGAATTGGTTCTCAAATAGAGTAGTAGATGATTGGAACGGACGTAGTAATCAAGTTGTTAGTGCTGAGGCATTTGGGAACTGTAAGAAAAAAATTACACATTTATGGATGAAGATGATAGGTGGAAATAGGTGGGCATATTTCATACAAGTACTGCCACGTGTAGGCCTGATGCCTTCTTGCAGATTTACTTATTTCTTATGTTCTTATTACCAAAAGCGTGTATTTTCAGTGTTTTATCAGCTATTACGTGAAAAAAAATGCCAAAATGCATGCAAAGCACCCCATATGAGGAAAAAAAGGGACATTACGAGAAACGTGCATTACGAGTATGAGAGTTTTTGAGATTCTTAGGTACCAAAACGCTGAAACTCATGAATAACACTCTTAATTGAGAAACAGAACAACCTTACCAAATGCGTGTATTTTGAGTGTTTTTCACATTCTTGGTTACCAAAACCCCAAATTTCATGCGAAAATAGCTTTATATAGAAAAAAAAAAATTACCAGAAAAGTGTCTTGAGTGTTTTTGAGCGTGTTAGGCAATAAAGCACTATAAAGAAGGGCAATCACATTACATGTGAATAAAACCAACTTTTACCAAGAACATGCCTTTAAGTGTTTTTGAGCTCCTTACATACTAAAACACTTAAACGCATGTAAAACACCCTTTATGGAGAAACACAATAACATTACCAAAAACATGTATTTTGAGTGTTTTTGATCATGTTACCTATAAAAACGCCTAAATACATGCAAAGAACCGAAGGTTTGGGAAACGAAAGGACATTACGAGAAACGTGTATTATGAGTGTTTTTAAGTTCCTTAAGTACAAAAAAGCTAAAACCCACAAATTGGGTTTTATAAAGAAACCACCCCTCAAAAAAAAGTAAAATAAAGAAAAAAATTGCAATTTTTTTTTTTATCTTCATAGGTACCGAGATGCCAAAATTCTGTTAAAATTCAGTGAAATTGTGGAAAAAAGAACATTACCGAAAAAGTTAATTTTAGCTTTTTTTTTCGGACTGTTATGTACCAAACCCTAAAGTGCCTGCAAAGCCATCTATATGGGGAAATTAAACGACTTTCCAAGAAAACTGTCTTTTGAGTGTTTTTCAGCATGTTAGGTACCAAAACGATAAATAATATGGAAGTCTCTCTACGTGGGAATCTAAAGCAAAATTACTGAAAACGTGTCTTTTCAGTGTTTTACGTAGAAAAACGCAAAAACGGATGCAAACAAAACAATATCAAGAAATAGAAAAACATTACCAAAAAGGTATATTTTGAGTGTTTTTGAGCTTGTTACCTACAAAAAACACGAAAATGGATGCTAAGCACTTTATATTGGGAAACAAAAGGATATTACGAGAAACGTGTATAATGAGTGTTTTATTGTTTGACAAGAACCATAAGGCAAAAAACGCAAAAAAACTCGTGTGTATGGAGAAGTTTCTTAGATACCAAAGTGCTGAAACTTATGAATACCACTCTTAATTGAGGAACAGAACAAACAACCTTACTAAATGCGTGTATTTTGAGTGTTTTCCACATTCTTAGTTACCAAAACCCAAAATTGCATGCAAAACTAGCTTTATTTGGGAAAAAAAATGACATTGCCAGAGAAGTGTCTTTTGAGTGTTTTTTAGCGTGTTAAGCAATAGAGCACTAAAAAGCAGGGCAATCACATTACATGGGAATAAAACCAGCTTTTACCAAGAACTTGACTTTAAGAGTTTTTCAGCTCTTTACATACCAAAACAGTAAAATGCATGCAAAACACTCTTTATGGAGAAACAGAATAACATTACAAAAACATGTATTTTGAGTGTTTTTGATCATATATATAAAAAAAAACGCTTAAATACCTGCAAAGAACGTTATGTTTGGGAAAGGAAAGGACATTACGAGAAACGTGTATTATGAGTGTTTTTAAGTTCTTTAAGTACCAAAAAGCTAAAACACACAAATAACACTCTTTATTTAGAAAAATAAATAAATAAATAAAAATTTTTTTTTTTTTTTTTTTATTCATCTTCATAGGTACCGAAATGCCAAAATTCTGGAAAAATTTAGGGCAATTATGTGATAAAAGAACATTATCAAAAAAAGTTAATTTTAGCTTTTTTTTCGGACTGTTATGTACCAAACCCTAAAGTGCATACAAAGCCACCTACATGGGAAAATTAAACGACTTTACCAGAAACCTGTCTTTTGAGTGTTTTTCAACATGTTAAGCAACAAAACGATAAATAATATGGAAATCAATCAATATGGGAATACAAAAAAAAATTACTGAAAACGTGTCTTTTCAGTGTTTTACGTAGAAAAACGCTAAAACGGATGCAAACCAAACAATATCAAGAAATAGAATAACATTACCAAAAATATGTATTTTGAGTGTTTTTGAACATGTTACTTATAAAAACGCTTAAATACATGCAAAGAACCCTATGTTTAGGAAATGAAAGGACATTACAAGAAACGTGTATTATGAGTGTTTTTAAGTTTCTTAAGAACTAAAAAGCTAAAACCCAAAAATAACACTCATTATAGAGAAAAAAAAATAAATAAAAAATAGGATTTTTTTTTATTAATTATCATAGGTGCGAAGGTGCCAAAATTCTGGCAAAATTCAGGGAAATTATGTGAAAAGAAACATTATGAAAAAAGTTAATTTTAGCTTTTTTTTCGGACTATTATGTACCAAACCCTAAACTGCATTCAAAGCCACCTATATGAGGAAATTAAACGACTTTACCAGAAACCTGTCTTTTGAGTGTTTTTCACCATGTTAGGCACCAAAACGATAAATAATATGGAAGTATCTCCATATGGGAATCCAAAACAAAGTTACTGAAAACATGTGTTTTACGGAGAAAAACGCTAAAACCAACCAATATGAAGAAATAGAATAACATTACCAAAAAGGTATATTTTGAGTGTTCTTGAGCTTGTTACAAAAAACGCGAAAATAGATGCAAAGCACTCTATATTGGGAAACAAAAGGACATTACGAGAAACGTGTATAATGTATGTTTTATAGTTTCACAAGAACCACAAGGCAAAATACGCAAAAACTCGTGTATATGGAGAAGTTTCTTAGATACCAAAATGCTGAAACTCATGAATAACACTCTTGATTGAGAAACAGAACAACCTTACCAAATGCGTGTATTTTGAGTGCTTTTCACATTCTTAGTTACCAAAACCCCAAATTGCATGCGAAACTAGCTTTATGTGGGAAAAAAATGACATTACCAGAAAAGTGTCTTTTGTGTGTTTTTGAGCGTGATAGGTAATAAAGCACTAAAAAGCAGGGCAAGCACATTACATGGGAAAAAAAACAACTTTTACCGAGAACTTGCCTTTAAGTGTTTTTAAGCTCTTCACATACCAAAACGCTAAAACGCATACCAAACGCCCTTTATTGAGAAATAGAAAAACATTACCAAAAACGTTTGCTTTGAGTGTTTTGCAGCTTGTTATATTTAAAATTTTCAAAATATATGTAAATGACCCTATTTCGGGTAACGAAACGACATTCCCAGAAACATGTTGTTTTATTACTTTTAAGCATAGTAGGCACCTAACGCTTGAAAAAAAAAAAAAAAGATGGAAAATACTCTATATAGGAAAATAACAACTTCATGAAAAAAATTTTTTTTGTGTGTGTTTTGAGCTTATTACGTATCGAAACTCTAAAATGCGTCGAAACCACCTATTATTAAAGAAACAGAAGAAAGTTAGCAAAAAGGTGTGTTTTGATTTTTTCTTGAGCTTATTAGGTAATAAAACGCCAAAATTCATGCAAAATACCTTATATAGGGAAACGAAACGATATTAACGATATCCCCCATGTCAGGTACCAAAATAAGAAAATGTATACAAAGAACCCTAAATGAAGAAACAGAACAACATTACCAATATCTTGTGTTATGAAAATTTTGGAGCTTGTTAGGTACCAAAACGACAAAGTGCAAGCAAAGCACCCTATATGAGAAAAGAAAAGATTAAAAAAATTTTTTGTCTATTTCTTATGTACAAACACGTTAAAACGCATACAAAATAACGTGTAATGGAGAAACAGGACAACATTGCCAAAAACGTGTATTTTGAGTGTTTTTTGAGCTTCATAAGTACCAAAATGCCAAAATACATGCAAAGAACTCTCGATGCAGTAACGGAAAACATTACCAGAAAATTGTCATATGGGTTGTTTTGGGGTATGTTAAGCACCATATCGCTGAAAAAAAAAAAATTCAGCTTCTTACGTACCAAAACGCTCAAACGCATGAAAAATAACTTTTTATGGAGAAACAACATTTGTATTGAATATTTTTCAGCTTTTTTAGATCGCAAAACACCAAAATGCATGCATATTACCCGATATTAGGAAACGAAACGATATGAGATTTTCACCAAAAATCAAAAATATATGAATAACACTCTATATAAAGAAACAGAACAATGTTACGAAAAACGTGTATTACAAGTTTTTTTTTCGCAATGTTAGATAATAAAACTCCAAAATTCATACAAATCACCCTATCGAATAAACAGAACATTACCAAACACGTGTATTATGAGTGTTTTTCCCTGTGTTAGGTACTAAAACGCCAAAATGCATACAAAGTAGCCAACATGAAGAAACAGAACAAATTTATTAGAAAAAAAAAATATTATGAGTGTTTTTGTGCTTGTTAGGTACCAAAACGCTTAAGTGCATGCAAAGCACGCTGTATGGGAAAAATAAAGAACATTCTTTTGATTGTTTTTTTTTTTTTTCTGCTTACGTACTACAACGTTAAAATGCATGCAAAACGCCATTCATGGGCAAGTAGAACAACATTACGAACACGTGTTTTAAGCGTTTTCCATCTTGTTAGGTACAAAGACGACAAAATGCATGCAAAATATCCTATTTGGGGTAATAAAACGATTTTACCAGAAACGTGTCATTTGGGTGTTTTTTTTTTTTTACATCAAAACGCTGATGAGAATGGAAAACACTATACATGGGAAAATGAAACATTATCAAAAACGTGTCTTTTGCGTGTTTTTGAGCTTATTACGTACCAAATCTCTAAAACGCTCCAAAACAATCTTTATGGAGGAAGAGAACATTACCAAAAACGGGTGTTTTGAGTGTTTTTGAGCTTGAAAGGTACCAAAACGCCAAAATGCTTGCAAATTATCCGATATTTTGAAATAAAACGATATTAACAGAAAAGTCTATTAAGAGTGTTTTTTTTTTGAGCTTATTATTTACCAAAACGATAATGTGCATGCAAAGCACTCTATTTGAGAAAAGCAAACAACATTGCAAAAAAAGAAACTTGTCTTTTAACAACGCGTGCAAAACACCTCTTATTGAGAAATCTAACAACATTACCGAAAACGTGTGTGTTTAATATTTTTCCAGCTGGGTAGATACTAGAACGACATTTACAGAAAACGTGCCATTTGGATGTTTTTGAGCATATTAAGCACCAAAACTCTAAAACACATGAAAAATACTTTACATGGGAAGACAAAATAACATTATCATCTTGTGTATTTTGAGGGTTTATCTTATGTACCAAAACGCTAAAACGCGCGAATATTTATATATATGGAGAAACAGAATAACATTACCAAAAACCTACTGTGAGTGTTTTTATTTGTGTTTAGGTACCAAAACTCCAAAATACATACAAAGCACTCATACAGATTGCTTTATATGCATTTTGGATACAAAAATGTGCGTTATGATTTATTTATTTTTTTTTAAGCTCGTAACATACCAAAAAGTTCAAACATGCGAAACGTTCTTTATGGAGAAACAGAGCAACGTTGCCAAAAACATGTTTTGAGTTTTTTTTTTCTTTTTTCATCATGCTGGGTACCAAAATAACAAAACACATGCAAAGCATCCTATTTGAGTTAACGAAACGGCATTCCCAGAGATGTGTCATTTCTGTGTTTTTGAGCATATTAGCCACAAAAAAAGCTATAAAAACATTGAAAACACTCTATATGGGAAAATAAAAACATAAAAAAAAACATCTTTTGAGTGTTTTTGAGCTTCTTCCGTACCAAAAGGCTAAAACAGTGTAACACTGTTTATAGAGAAACAGAACAACATTACCAAAAAATGTGTTTCTTCATTGTTTTTGAGCTTGTAAGGTAACAAAACACCAAAGTCCATGATAATCACCCGATATGGGGAAACGAAACGATATTAACAGAAACGTGTGTTATAATTGTTTTTTAACTTCTTCTGTACCAAAACGCTAAAAACACGTGAATATCACTATATTGAGAAACAGAACAGCATCATCAAAACCTTGTATTATGAGTGCTTTTCTCAATGTTAGGTACCATAATGCTAAAAAGCATATAAAGCACCCTATGAGAAGAAACAGAATAATATTACAAAAACGTGTATTATGAGTGTTTTTACCAAAACGCTAAAGTGCATGCAAACTCCCAATAATGCAAAAACAAATAACAATAACAAAAATGTGTCTTTTGAACGTTTTTCAGCTTCTTAGTACCAAAACGTGGAAACGCATACAAAACGTTGTTCATGGAGAAACAAGTACATAACCGAGAATTTGTCTTTTCATTGTTTTCCAACTTGTTGGGTACCAAAACGTGAAAATGCATGCAAAGCACCCTATTTGGGTACCGAATCGACATCACTAGAAACGTGTAATTTGTGTGATTTGAGCATATTAGGCACGAAAACGCTAGAAAGCAGAGGGAAACAAAGCAACATTATCAACAACGTGTCTTTTAAGAAATCTTAAGCTTCTTAAGTACCAAAACGCTAAAACATATGTAAAACACCCTTTAAGGTGAAACAAAACTATATTAAGAAAACGTGTGTTTTGAGTTTTTTGAGCTATTTAGGTAACAAACGCCAAAATGCATCCAAAGTATCCGTTACTGGGAAACGAAACGATATTAACAGAAACGTGTGTTATAAGTGTCTTTCAACATTATTGATACTAAAACACTAAATTACTTGAATCGCTCTCTATATGGAAAAATAGAACAACACTACCAAAAACATGTATTATGAGTGTTTTCGCCATGTTACGTACTAAAACGTCAAATACACACAAGCACCCTATATGACAAAAAAAAAAATTACTAAAATGGTGTAAAATGAGTGTTATTAAGATTGTTAGGTACTAAAACGCCAAAATGCACGGAAATTACCCTATATGTGAATAGCAAACAACAATACCAAAAACGTCTTTTCAGTAGTTCCAGCTTATTATGTAACAACCCTCCAAAATATATGCAAATCACCCTATCCGGGGTTAGAAGACAACATTCTCAGAAAGGGTGTTTTTTGAGGATATTAGGCACCAAACGGTAAAAAGAAAGAAAAACATTCACTATAAAATATCAAAACTGTGTATTTTGTGTTAAATAAACTTTACAGAGAAAATGAACAAAATTACAAAAAAAAAGTATGATTTGTGTGTTTTCCAGATTGTTAGGTTTAGGTATTAAAACGCCAAAATGAATGATTTGATATGTCTAAAGGAAACAATATTAACAGAAACGTGTATTATGAGCGTTTTTTTTTAGCTTCTTATGTACCAAAAAGCTAAAACACATGAATAGGAATCTATATGGAGAAACAAAACATTATAACTATGTTAAGTGCCAAAACGCCAAAATGCATACAAAAAAAACCTACATAGAAAAATCAGAAAATTATCTAAAACGTGTAATATAAGTGTTTTGATCTTGTTATTTACCAAAACGCTAAAAGTGCATACAAAAAATCCTTCTTGGAGAAAGAAAAAAAAGGCAAAAAAAAAAGACCATATTGAATGTTGTTGAGCTTTTTAGCTATCAAAACTGCAAAATAAATGAAATCAACATATTAGTACCCGAACGAGATTACCAAAAACAGCTCTTTTTGAGTGTTTTTGAAAATCTTATGTACAAAAACTCTCTATATTGCAAAAGCAAACGATATAACCAAAAACATGTATTTTTAGTGTTTTTCAGTTTCTTCTTCCTTTATAGAGAAACAGAAAAACATTGTATAAAACGTGTTTATTGAGTGTTATTGAGCTTCTTATCGACCAAAACTTCAAAATGCATGCAAAGCACGGAGCGACATTATCAGAAAGATATTTTTTGAATGTTTTTGAGCTTCTTATGTAACAAAACGCTAAAGCGCGTGGAAAACACGTTTTATTGGGATACATTACAAAAAAAAAAAGTGTGATTTGAGCGTTTTCCAGCTTGTTAGGAACCAAAACGTGAAATTCAATGGAAATATCACGATATTGGATACTAAAGGATATTAAAAGAGTATTATGAGTATTTTCAGCTTCTTAGGATTAAAAAAAACGCTAAAAAACGTCAATAACACACTATATCTAGAAACAGAACAACATTACCAAAAACGTCTTTTATATGTTTTTGAGCTTCTTAGGTGCTAAATCACGAAAGTGCATGCAAAGCACCCTGTATGGAAAAAAAAAAAAAATATATATATATATATATATATATATATATATATATATATATATATATATATATATATATATATATATATATATATATATATATATATATATATATATATATATATATATATATATATATATATATTAAAAAAAATGTGTCGAGTGTTTTTCAGCTTACGTACTAAAACGGTAAAACGCATGGAAAACACTGTTTGTGGAGAAAAAAAATACCAATAATGTGTATTTTAAGAGTTATCAGCGTAATAAGTAGTAAAACGCCAAAATGCATGCAGAGCACCCTATATGAAGTAACGAAACGACATTTCCAAAAACGTGTCATTCAGGTGTTTTTTTTTTTTTTAGGGTATTAGGCACCAAAACGCTAAAAAAAAAAAAAAACATGGAAAATACCCTATATAGGAAAATGAAACAACTTCAACAAAATCATGTCCTTTGTGTGCTTTTGAGCTTCTTACGTAACAAAACGATAACTAAACTAAACAGTTTATGAAAAAACAGAACAATATTAGCAAAAAACGAGTGTTTTTGAGCTTGTTAGATAACTAATCGCCAAAATGCATGCAAAGTTTCAGATATGGGGAAAAGAAAACATATTAACGCTGTTTTTCAGCTTTTTATATAACGAAACGCTGAAACACGTAAATAGCATTCTATATGAAGAAACAGAACATCATTACGAAAAACGTGTATTTTGGGTGCTTTTCCCCATGTTAGGGACCAAAACGCCAAAATACATATAAAGCACCCTATATGAAGAAACAACGACATGATCACAAACATGTATTTTGAATATTTTTGAGTTTGTTAGTTATCAAAACGCCAAAGTACATGCAAAGCACCCTATAAAAGAAGAAAAAAAAAAAAAAACATTACCAAAAACATATCTTTTGAGTGTTCTTCAGCTTCGTACGTACAGAAACTCTAAAAGGGATTGAAAACGCACTTAACTGAGAACATAAACAAAAACGTGTGTTTTAAGTGTTTTTAAGTTAGGTAGCAAAACGACAGAATGCATGTAGAATACCTTGTCTAGAGTAACTAAAAGATAGTACATGCAACGTGCCATTTGGAAATTTTCGAGTAAATTAGGCAACAAAAAGCTAAAAAGTATGGAAATAGCTCTATATGAGAAAAGAAAACAACATTGTCAAAAAACGTTTCTTTTTAGTGTTTTTGAGCGTACAAAACGCTAAAATGTGAGCAAAGAAACATTTATGGGAAACTTTAGCAAAAAATTCTTATCTCAGTCTTTTAACTTGTTAGGTACCCATATTGCCACATAAACCCCATATTGCATGCAAGAAACCCTATATGTGTAAACGAAACGATATTAACAGAAACGTGTATTATGAGTGTTTTTATTTTTTTTATGTACCAAAACACTAAAACACGTGAATATTACTCTATATGAGGAGAAAAAAAACATTAAGAAAACCAGTAGCAAAACATCACAAGAAACTTGTCATTTAGGTATTTTGAGCGTATAAGGCAGCAAAACGCTTAAAAAGCAAGGAAAATACCCTATATGAGAAAACGATATAACAAAATCGAGTGTTTTTGAGCTTCTTACGTACCAAAACGATAAAAGATGTCCGAAACAATATTAGCAAAAACGTATGTTCTGAGATTTTTTTAGCTTGTAAGTAACAAAACGCCAAAATGTATGCAAATCACCCTATATAGGTAAATGAAACGATATTAACACACATATATATATATATATATATATATATATATATATATATATATATATATATATATATATATATATATATATATATATATATATATATATATATATATATATATATATATATATATATATATATATATATACTCGTATATATATATATATATATATATATATATATATATATATATATATATATATATATATATATATATATATATATATATATATATATATATATATATATATATATATATATATATATATATATATATTATATATTATGTCTTTTCCAGCTTCATAGATACCAAAAGTCTAAAACACGTAAATAATACTATATTTGCAGAAACAAAACAACATTATCAAAAGCGTACTTTATAAGTTTTTTCCCCATGATAGGTACCAAAACGCTTAAAAGCATAGTAAACACCATACATAAAGAAACAGACCAACATTACGAAAAACTTGTATGCTGAGTGTTTTTGAGCTTGTTAGATACAAAAACACCAAAGTGCATGCAAGACAACCTGTATAGGAAAAGCAATCAATATTAACAAAAACTTGTCTTTTGAGTGTTTTTCAGTTTCTTACATACTAAAACTCTAAAACGCATGAAAAACACCCTTTATGGAGAAAGAGGACAACATTACTATAAACGCGTTTTGAGAGTTTTCCATATTATTAGGTACCAAAACGCCAAAATGCAGATAGCACACTATTTATTATTACTATTTATTATTACTATTTATATTACCGGAAACGTGTCATTTCAGGGTTCTGAGCATATTAGAAACTATCCCCCCCCAAAAAAAAAAAAAAAAAAAATATATATATATATATATATATATATATATATATATATATATATATATATATATATATATATATATATATATATATATATATATATATATATATATATATATATATATATATATATATATATATATATATATATATATATATATATATATATATATATATATATATATATATATATATATATATATATATAAAACATCGAAAACGTGTCTTTTGAATGTTTTTGAGCTTCTTACGTACCAAATTTCTAAAAAGCGTGCAAAACATCCTTTATGGTGAAAAAGAACATTACCAAAAATGTGTGTTTTGAGTCTTTTTGAGCTTGTAGGATACGAAAACGCCAAAATGCACACAAATTAATGGACATTGACAAACTAAAAGTTATTAAAAAAAAATATTATTATGAGTGTTTTTTTAACTTCTTATGTACGAAAACACTAAAACACGAGAATATCACTCTATATGGAGAAAAAAACATTAACCAAAAAAAATGGGAGTTTTCCTCATGTTAGGTACGACAATCTATACAGAATACCATATATGAAAAACAGAACAACATTACCAAAAACGTATATTATAAGTGTTTTTGAGCTTCTTAGCTAACAAAATACTGAAACACGTGATTAGTACATATATTTAGGCGTTTTGGTTTCTAAAAAGCTGGAAAACGCTTAAATCATACGTTTTTGGTAATGTCTCCCGATAAAGGCTATTGTGCACGCGTTTTAGCATTTTAGAAGGTAAAAAGCTCAAAAACACTCAAAAGACACCATTTTGATAATGTTGTTTGGATTTCTATATAGAGTGTCTTCCATGCTCTTAAGAGTTTTGGTCCTAACGCTGAAAAGCACCGAAATAAAATGAAATGGATAAATTTTTGCGTATTGGTACGTAATAAGCTTAAAAACATTCAAAATACACGTTTTTGGCAATAATATTTTGTTTCTCCATGACTTTTCCATGCATTTCAGTGTTTTGGTACGTAAACAGCTGAAAACACTCTAAAGACACGTTTTTGTTTGTTTCTCCCGTATAGCTTACTTTGCATGCACTTTAGCGTTTTTTAAAACACTACTAATACATGTTTTTGTACCCTATATGAGGAAAGGAAACGCGATTTCCAGAAAAGTGCCTTTTGAATGTTTATTGGCGTGCTAGGCACCAAAACGCTAAAAAGCATGGAAAGCACCCTATAAAGGAAAACAAAACAACTTTAACATAAACGTGTGTTTTCATTATTTTTCAGTTTCTTACGTACCGAAACGCTAAATCACATGAAAAAAAAAACATGGAGAAATAATATCAAAAACAAATATTTCGAGTGTTTCTGAGTTAGTTAAGTAGAAAAACGCCAAAATGCATATATAATATCTTAAATGGGAAAATGAAAAGACGTTACTAAAATGTGTACTATTAGTGTTTTTTTTTTAACATTAGGTACGAAGTCGCTAAAATGCACTCTAAATAACACTCTATATGAAATAACATTACCAAAAACGTAAATTTTCAGTGTTTTCACATTGTTATGAATCAAAACGCCATAATACATGTAAAGCACCCTATTTGGGGAAAGGAAACGAGATTTCAGAAACGTGTTTAAAATATATTCTTCAGCGTGTTAGGCACAAAAATGCTAAAAAGCATACAAATCACCAGATATGGGAATACAAAACAACATTAAGAAAACGTTTCTTTTGAGTGTAATACGTACCAAAACGAAAAAAAAAAAAAACAGAAAACATCCTTTATGGAGAAACAGAATAACATTACCAAAAACAAGTATTTTGAGTGTTTTGTAATATTGTTACGTAAAAACACCTAAATGAATCGCAAATACCCTATATGGGAAAAATGAAAAGACATTACGAGAAACGTGTATTATGAGTGTTTTTGACCTTCTTAGTATCAAAAGGGTAAAACTCATGAATAACACCCAATATGGAGAAATAGATATATGAAACGACATTAAAAACGCATGAAAATACCCTATATAGAGGAACAGAATACATTTACCAAAAACGTGTATTTTGAGTGTCTTTCAGCGTATTATGTACAAAATCGCCTATCATCAAACAAAACACCCTGCATATGGAAATGAAAGGACATTACGAGAAACGTTTGTTATGTTATTTTCTTTTATTACTTTCTTAAGTACCAAATCAGTAAAAAGCTTCAATAGTCCTCTGAAGAAAAAGAACAACCTTACCAAAAACGTGTATTTTTTTACATTGATAATTACCAAAATGCCAACATGCATGTAAAGCAACCTACATGAAGAAACGAAACGAAATCACTAGAAACGTCTTTTGTTATTTTTTGAGCGTGTTAGGCACCAAATCAGTAAGAAGCAACGAAATCACCCTATAGGGGAATACAAAACAACTTTACTAAAACGTGTCTTTAGAGTGTTTTTTTTTTAGGTTCTTACGAACTAAAATGTCAAAATACATGCAAACACCCTGTAAGGTACCGAAGCACCAAAAAGACCCTATATGAGGAAATGAAAGGACTTAACAAAAAACGTGTATTATAAGTTTTTTTTTTTTCCTAGCTTCTTAGGTACCAAAACGCTAAAACTTTCTCCATAGAGTAGCACACTCTATGGAGAAAGAGAAAAACATTACCAAAATCGTGTAATTTGAATGTTTTTCACATTGTCAGGTAGCAAAACACCATAATGCTTGCTCGCTATACGAGAAAATTTAACAATAATGTAAGAAATGTGTTTTTATGTGTTTTTCACATAAATACTAAATAGCATGGAAAGCACATTATATAGAAATGCAAAATAATAAGCATGTCTTTTAAGTGTTTTAAACATTTTACGTACCAAAACGCTAAAACACGTGCAACAAACACGAATAACCTTACCAAATAGAAAAACCTTACCAAAAACGTGTATTTTTGAGTCTTTTTGAGTCTGTTACGTACATCATATTAAAAATGTATGTAAAGCACCCTGTATGGGGAAACGATATAACATTGCGAGAAACGTGCATTGTCAGTGTTTTGAGCCCCTTAGATACCAAACACTAAACCGCTTGAATGAAAATTGAATATATCCTATATCTCTTAAAAGAGAAACAAAACATCACTAAAAACATGTTTTTATTTATTTATTTTTTTTTTACCTTGTTATGTACCAAAACGTCAAAATACATACGAAGCATCCTATATGGGGAAATAGAAAGACATTAGGAGAAACAAGTTTTATTAGTGTTTTTGAGCTTCCTAAGTACCAAAACGCTAAAACGCATGAAGAACACCCTATATAGAGAAAAAGAACAACATTACCTGAAACCTTTATTTTGAGCCTTTTTCATATTATGAAGCAAAACATCATAATGCATGCAGATCCCTATATGAAGAAGCAAAACGATATTACAGGAAACGTGTCTTTTGAGTGTTTACTTCAGTGTTAGGAATCAAAATGGTAAAAAGCATTGAAAGCACCGTATTTGGCAATATAAAATAACATTACCAAGAAAGTATCTTTCGAGTGTTTTTGACCCTCTTACGTCAAAAATCGCTGAAACACATGCAAAACAACCTTTACGGAAAAACAGAATAACATTACCAAAAACTTGTATTTGGATTGTTTTTGTGCTTGTTAAGTATAAAAATGCGAAATTACACGCAAAGCATCCTACATGGAGAAAAGAAAGGACATTACGAGAAAAGTGTATTATGAGAGATTTTGAGCTTTTTAGGTACTAAAACTCAAAAACACGTGATTAGCACTTTATATGGAAAAACAACTCTACCGAAAACTTTTACTTAAACTTTTTTTTCATATTGTTAAGTACCAAAAGTCAAAATGCATTGGAAGCCCCCTTTATCGGGAAACGAAACGACATTATCATCAACGTGTCTTTTCAGTGTTTTTGAACGTGTTAGACACCAAAACGCTAAAAAAAAAAAAGCATGGAAAGCGCTCTGTAAAGGAATACAAAACAACATTACTAAAAACGTGTTTTATAGGTTCTTATGTATAGAAACGCTAAAACCCAAGCAAAAAACCCTTTATGGAGAAGCGAAATAAATATTTCGTTGATAAATTACATTCAGGACAGTTAGGGAACATCCCTTACAGAAGAATAAGATCGCAGAAGAATGGTCCTAAATGGATGACTGAGGGTAAAACACTACATAGGGCGAAAGAGAAGTATATATGAGATTAAAGACAGGGGAAGTGGTTTTAAGGCCATAATATAATGAATTAGAAAAGTCAGGAGTTTAACAAGGGAAGCTAAAAATAGTTATGAATTAAAGGTAGCCAGCCAAGCGAAGATGGACCCCAAGGGATTTTATCAGGCATATAAGACTAAGATAAGAGAAACAATAGTTCCTTAAAGACAGCAGAATGGGACCTGCTTAGTTGTTGGGAGGAGATTAGTAAAATTGTGAACGAGTATTTTTTAACTGTCTTTGCCCAGGAAAACATGCAGGATTTGCCGAATAGTGAGAAGATATTTAGAGTAGAAGAGAATGAGAAGATGACAGATATTACTAAAGAGATAGTGGAACAGGAGATAGATAAGCTGAAAAGTTCAAGTCACCAGGACAAGATGAAATAAATTCCAGAGTATTTAAGAATTGGAAAAAGGTTATAAGTAATCTGGATAAGGTCATGGCCAAGCGGCAGGCGACAGAGTGTTGTAATAAACGGCTCTAAATCCGAGTGGGGTCAAGTAATTAGTGGGGTGACAAAGGAATTATTAGTATTAGGGCCGATGTTGTTTGTAATATATGTCAATATCTTGGATAGTGGAATTAGTAGTGTTGTTAGTAAATTTGCGGATGACACGAGAGTATGTAGATTAATTAGGTCAGAATCGCATACCATCGCCTTGCAGGCAGATTTGGATAGGATGAACGAATAGACAGACAGATGGCAAATGCAGTTTAATATCAACAAATGCAAAGCACTTAGCGTAAGTAGAAGAAACCCACACAGTAGTTACACAATGAACAACCAAGTTCTGGTAGGTTCAGGGTAAGAAAAAGATTTGAGATTTAAAGTTAGCTCTGAACTCCGTCTAAGAAAGCAATGCAAAGATGCCAGAAACAAAGCAAATAGTGTATTACGATTCATTTTCAGGAGTGCTAAAAGTAAAACTCCCGAAGTAATATTAAAGTTACATTTGGCGCTGGTCAGACTTCATCTACACTACGCTGTCTAATTCTGGTCACCACATCACAGGAAGGATAAAGGTCTATTAGAATCAGTTCAAATGAGAATGACTAAAAGGATACAGGGGATGAAGAGTATTCCTTACGAAGCGAGATTCAAGCTGTTAAATTTACATTCTTTAGAGAGACGTAGGTTAAGAGTTGGACCTGATAGAATTCTTTAAGTGGTATATGGGTTATAACAAGGGGAACATAAGGAAAATTCTTAGAATCTGTAACCATGATAGAACAAGAAAAATGGAACATCAAGTTTTCAGGCTTGAGCCTGAAAACTTGATGTTCAAAAAGGAAACAGGAAGGAATTGGTTCTCAAATACAGTAGTAGATGATTGGAACGGACTTAGTAATCAAGCTGTTAGTGCTGAGGCATTTGGCAACTGTAAGAGAAAATTACACATTTATGGATGGGGATGATAGGTGGAAATAGGCAGGCATATTTCATACAAGTACTGCCACGTGTAGGTCTGATGCCTTCTTGCAGATTTACTTATTTCTTATGTTCTTATGTTCTTATACCCAGAAGCGTGTATTTTCAGTGTTTTTCAGCTATTCCGTGAAAAAAAAATGCCAAAATGCATGCAAAGTCCCCTAAATGAGGAAAAAAAGGGACATTACGAGAAACGTGCATTATGAGTGTTTTTGAGATTTTTAGATACCTAAACGCTGAAACTCATGAATAACACTCTTAATTGAGAAACAGAATAACCTTACCAAATGCGTGTATTTTGAGTGTTTTTCACATTCTTGGTTACCAAAACCCCAAATTGCATGCGAAACTAGCTTTATGTGGAAAGAAAAAGAAAAAAGACATTTTCAGAAAAGTGTCTTTTGAGTGTTTTTGAGCGTGTTAGGCAATAAAGCACTAAAAAGCAGGGCAATCACATTTTATGGGAATAAAACCAACTTGCCTTTAAGTGTTTTTGAGCTCCTTACATACCAAAACGCTAAAACGCATGCAAAACACCTTTTATGAAGAAACAGAATAACAATACCAAAAACATGTATTTTTAGTGTTTTTGATCATGTTACCTATAAAAACGCTTAAATACTTGCAAAGAACCCTATGTTTGGGAAACGAAAGGACATTACGAGAAACGTGTATTATGAATGTTATTAAGTTTCTTAAGCACCAAAAACCTAAAACCCACAAATAACACTCTTTATAGAGAAACAAAAAAAAAAGTAATTTTCTGTTTTCATTTTTGTTATTCTTCTTCATAGGTACCGAGATGTAAAAATTCTGGCAAAATTCAGGAAAATTATATGGAAAAAAGAACATTATCAAAAAAGTTAACTTTAGCTTTTTTTCGGACAGTTATGTGCCAAAACCTAAATTGCATGCAAAGCCACCTATATGGGGAAATTAAACGACTTTACCAGAAACCTGTATTTTGAGTGTTTTTCAGCATGTTAGGCACCAAAACAATAAGTAATATGAAAGTCACTCTATATGGGAATCCAAAACAAAATTACTTAACACTTGTCTTTTCAGTGTTGTACGTAGAAAAACGCTAAAATGGATGCAAACAAACCAATATGAAAAAATAGAATAACATTGCCAAAAAGGTATATTTTGAGTGTTTTTGAGCCTGTTACCTACAAAAAAACGCGAAAATGAAAGCAAAGCACTCTATATTGGGAAACAAAGGGACATTACGAGAAACGTGTATAATGAGTGTTTTATAGTTTCACAACAACCACAAGGTAAAAGTTTCTTAGATACCAAAATGCTGAAACTCATGAATAACACTCTTGATTGAGATACAGAACAACCTTACCAAATGCGTCTATTTTGAGTGTTTTTCACATTTTTAGTTACCAAAACACGAAATTGCATCCGAAACTAGGTTTATATGGGGAAAAAATTATATTACCAGAAAATGTCTTTTGAGTGTTTTTGAGCGTGTTAGGCAATAAAGTACTTAAAAGAAGGGTAATCACATTACATGTGAATAAAACAAACTTTTACCAAGAACTTGCCGTTAAATATTTTTGAGCTCCTAACATACCAAAACTCTAAAACGAATGCAAAACACCCTTTATGGAGAAACACAATAATATTACAAAAAACATATTTTGAGCGTTTTTGATCATGTTACCTATAAAAACGCTTAAATATATGCAAAGAATCCTATGTTTGGGAAACAAAAGGACATTACGAGAAACGTGTATTATAAGTGTTTTTAAGTTACTTAAATATCAAAAAGCTAAAACCCACCAATAACACTCTTTATAAAAAAACAAAAAAAAAAAAAAATATATGAATAAATGAAATAAATGAATATAATATTTTTTTTAATTCATCTTCATAGGTACCGAGATGCCAAAATTCTGTTAAAATTCAGGGAAATTATGTGGATAAAAGAATATTATCAAAGAAGTTAATTTTAGTTTTTTTTTTTTTCGGACTCTTATGTACCAAACCCTAAAGTGCATGGAAAGCCATCTATATGGGGAAATAAAACGTCTTTACAAGAAATCTGTCTTTTGAGTGTTTTTCAGCATGTTAGGCACCAAAACGATAAATAATATGGAATTCACTCTATATGGGAATCCAAAACAAAATTACTTTAAACGTGTCTTTTTCGTGTTTTACGTAGAAAAACGCTAAAACGAATGCAAACTAACCAATATGAAGAAATAGAATAAGATTACCAAAAAGATATATTTTGTGTGGTTTTTGAGCTTTTTACTTATAAAAAACGCGAAAATGGATGCAAAGCTCTCTATATTGGTTAACAAAAGGACATTACGAGAAACGTGCATAATGAGTGTTTTATAGATTCTCAAGAAGCACAAGGCAAAAAACGCAAAAACTCGTATATATGGAGAAGTTTCTTAGATACCAAAATGCTGAAGCTTTTGAATAACACTCTTAATTGAGAAACAGAACAACCTTACGAAATGCGTGTATTTTGAGTGATTTTCACATTCTTAGTTACCAAAACCCCAAATTGCATGTGAAAGTAGCTTTATGTGGGAAAAAAAAAATAACATTACCAGAAAAGTGTCTTTTAAGTGTTTTTTTTTTTTTTTTAGCATGATAGGCAATAAAACACTAAAAAGCAGGGCGATCACATTAGATGGGAATAAAACCAACTTTTACCAAGAACTTCCCTTTAAGTGTTTTTGAGCTCCTTATATACCAAAACGCTAAAACGCATGCAAAACACCCTTTATTTAGAAACAGAATAACTTTACCAATAACATGTACTTTGAGTGTTTTTGATCATGTTACCTATTAAAACGCTTCAATACATGCAAAGAATCTTATGTTTGGGAAACAAAAGGACATTTCGTGAAACGTGTATTATGAGTGTTTTTAAGTTCTTTAAGTACTAAAAAGCTAAAACCCACAAATAATACTCTTTATAGAGAAAAAAATAAATAAATAAATTTTTCTTTTTTTTTTTTTTTGTTATTCATCTGCATAGGTACCGAGGTGCCAAAATTCTGCCAAAATTCAGGGAAACTACGTGAAAAAAGAACATTATGAAAAAAAGTGAATTTCAGCTTTTTTTTTTCGGACTAATATGTACCAAACACTAAAGTGCATGCAAAGCCACCTATATGAGGAAATTAAACGACCTTACCAGAAACCTGTGTTTGCAGTTTTTTTTTTCAGCATGTTAGGCACCAAAACGTTAAATAATATGGAAGTCACTTAATGTGGGAATCCATCACAAAATTACTGAAAAAGTGTCCTTTCAGTGTTTTACGTAGAAAAACGCTAAAACGGATGCAAACAAACGAATATGGAAAAATAGAATATCATTGCCAAAAAGGTTTATTTTCAGTGTTTTTGAGCTTTTTACCTACAAAAAACGCGAAAATAGATGGAAAGCACTCTATTTTAGGATACAAAAGGACATTACGAGAAACGTATAATGAGTGTTTTATAGTTTCACAACAGCCACAATGCAAAAATCGCAAAAACTCGGTGTATATGGATAAGTTTCTTAGATACCAAAATGCTGAAACTCAGGAATAACACTCTTAATTGAGAATACAGAGCAACCTTACCAAATGCGTGTATTTTAACTGCTTTACTATTTTTGACTGCTTTACTAAACCAAAAATTGCATGCGAAAGTAGCTTTATGTGGGAAAAAAAATGACATTACCAGAAAAGTGTCTTTTGAGTGTTTTTGAGCGTGATAGGCAATAAAGCACTAAAAAGGAGGGCAATCACATTACATGGTAATAAAAACACCTTTTACCAAGAACCTGCCTTTAAGTGTTTTTGAGCTTCTTACATACCAAAACGCTAAAACGCATGCAAAACACCCTATATGGAGAAACAGAATAACATTACCAGAAACATGTATTTTGAGTGTTTTTGGTCATGTTACCTATAAAAACGCCTAAAT
Organism: Scylla paramamosain; assembly: GCF_035594125.1. Taxonomy (NCBI): domain Eukaryota; kingdom Metazoa; phylum Arthropoda; class Malacostraca; order Decapoda; family Portunidae; genus Scylla; species Scylla paramamosain. The sequence goes on along the minus strand of NC_087162.1, from coordinate 10,496,243 downwards.
ACATGTAAAGAACCCTATGTTTGGAAAATGAAAGGACGTTACGAGAAACGTGTATTATGAGTTTTTTTAAGTTTGTTATGTATGAAAAAGCTAAAACCCACAAATAACACTCTTTATAGAGTGTTTTCTTACCTAACAATGTGAAAAACACTCAAAAAGCACATTTTTGTAATCTTGTTTTTTTTCTCCATGTTTTTTTCTCAATGTGTCAAATAGGTCTTGGTACCTAAGAAATAAAAAAAAAAAAAACACATAATAAAAGTTTCTTCTAATGTCTTTTCGCGTCCCCTTGCAAAGTATTTTGCCTGCATTTATGTTTCTTTTTATATGTAAAAAGAAAAAAAAATGTTTATGGTAATAAAGGGTGTTTTGCATACATCTCAGCGTTATGGTACGTACTCGTAAGTAGCTGAAAATACCCAAAAGATCAATTTTTGGTTGTCTTGTTCTTTCATATAGGTAGCTTTCAATGTTTTTTTTTTATTTTTTTATAACTTTGGTACCTAACACGTTCATCAACACTCAAAAGACATGTTTCTGGAAATGTCGTTTCAGCTCCCCATAGATAGTGCTCTGGAGGCATTTTGACGTTTTGGTACATAAAATTGTGAAAAACACTCAAAATAAACATTTTTGGTAATGTTCTGTTTCTCCATATACAGTGGTACTATATAGTTTTCGCGTTTGGTACCTAAGACGCTCAGAAACACTAATAATACATCTTTCTCGTAATGTCCATTATTTTATCCATATTGGGTGATTTCCATGCATTTTGGCGTTTTTGTTACGTAACAATGTGAAAAAAATATTCAAAATATACGTTTTCGGTAATGTTCTTCTGTTTCTTCATATATAATAATATACATGCGTTTGTGCATTTTGCTACCTAAGAATCTCAAAACACTGATAAATAAAGTGTCTTTTTATTTCTTTTCGTATCGCCATTTAGGATACTTTGCAGGCATTTTTGCTTTCTTTTATACGTAAGAAAAAAAAACTCAAAATACATGTTTCTGGTAATGTTATTCTATTTCTCCATAAAATGTGCTTTGCATGCATTTTAGCGTTTTGGTACGTAAGTAGCTGTGAAAACTCTCAAAAGACACGCTTTTGGGAATGTTTTGCTTTTCCAAATAGAGAGTTTTTGTTCCTTTTTAACGTTTTGGTATCTAATATTGTTGTGTTTCTCCAAAGAGAGTATTATTCATGCATTTTCGCGTTTTGGTACCTGAGAAGCTTAAAAACGCTTTTAATATAAGTTTCTCATAATGTCTTTGGTTACTTTTTTTTCCGTAACAAGGTCAAAACATTGAAAATACACGTTTTTTTTTGATAATGCTTTTCGGTTTTTCCAAAAAAAGGCTTTTTGGATGCGTTTAAGTGTTGTTGTATGTAAGTAGCTCATAAGCACTGAAAAGAAAACTTTTTGTAAACTTTTGTTTTCTCCTATACGGTGCTTTCCTTGGTTTTTAGCTTCTTAGTACATAACTCGCTCATAAACACTGAGAGGACATGTTTCTGGTTAGTTACGAGAATACCAAATTACATGCGAAACTAGCTTTATGTGGGAAAAAAAAAATATTACCAGAAAAGTGTCTTCTGAGTGTTTTTGAGCGTGATATGCAAGAAAGCACTAAAAAGCAGAAAAATCACATTACATGGGAAGAAAACCAACTTTTACCAAGAACTTGTCTTCAAGTGTTTTTTAACTCTTTACATACCAAAACGCAAAAACGCATGCAAAACACACATTATGGAGAAAAAAAATAACATTACCAAAAACATGAATTTTGAGTGTTTTTGAACATGTTACCTGTAAAATCGCTTAAATACATGCAAAAAACCCTATATTTGTGAAACGAAAGGACATTACGAAAATTGTGTATTATGAGTGTTTTTAAGTTCCTTAAGTACCAAAAAGCTAAAACCCATAAATAACACTCTTTATAGAGAAAAAAAATAAATAAATATAAAATTAGATTTTTTTTTTTTGTTATTCATCTTCATCAGTACCAAGATGCCAAAATTCTGGCAAAATTCAGGGAAATTAGAAAAAAAAACCTTATAAAAAAAATATTTTAACTTTTTTCGGAGTTATATACCAAACCCTGAAGTGCATGCAAAGCCACCTATATAGGGAAATTACACGACTTTACCAGAAACCTGTCTTTTAACTGTTTTTTTTTTTTTTTTAGCAATTTCAACAACATTACCGAAAACGTGTCTTTCCAGAGATTTATGAAGAAATACGCTAAAACGGATGGAAACCAACCAATATGAAGAAATAGAATAACATTACCAAAAAGATAGATTTTGAATATTTTTGAGCTTGTTACCTACAAAAAATGCAAAAATGGATGGAAAACAAAAGGACATTACAAGAAACGTGTATAATGAGTGTTTTATATTTTCACAAAAACCACAAGGCAAAAAACGCAAAAACTCGTGTATAGAGAGAAATTTCTTACATACCAAAATGCTGAAACTCTGGAATAACACATTTAATTGAGAAAGAACTACTTACCAAATGTGTGTATTTTGAGTGTTTTTCACATTCATAGTTACGAAATCCCAAATTGCATGCGAAACTAGCCTTATGTGGGAAAAAAATGACTATCAGAAAAGTGTCTTTTGAGTGTTTTTGAGCCTGATATGAATCAAAGCACTAAAAAGCAGAACAATCACATTATATGGGAATAAAACAAACTTTTACGAAGAAATTGCCTTTAAGTGTTTTTAACTCCTTACATACCAAAACGCTAAAACGCATGCAAAACACACGATATGGATAAACAGAATAACATTACCAAAAATATGTATTTTGAGTGTTTTTGATCATGTTATCTATAAAAACGCTGAAACACATGCAAAGAACTTTATGTTTGGGAAACGAAAGGACATTACGAGAAACGTGTATTATGAGTGTTTTTAAGTTCCTTAAGTACCAGAAAGCTAAAACCCACAAAAAAACACTCTTTATAGAGAATAAAAAAATAATAATAATAAAAAAAAATTCTTTTTTGTTATTCATCTTCATTGGAACTGAGATGCCAAAATTCTGGCAAAATTCTTTGGGAATCCAAAACAAAATTACTGAAAACGTGTGTTTTCGGTGTTTTACGTAGAAAAACGCTAAAACGGATACAAACCAACCAATATGAAGAAATAGAAAAACATTGTCAAAAAGGTTAACTTTGAGTCTTTTTGAGCTTGTTACCTAGGAAAAAACGCGAAAATGGATGTAAAGCACTCCCTATTGGGAAAGAAAAAGACATTACGAGAAACGTGTATTCTGAGTGTCTTATTATTTTCAGGCAAAAGAACTTGTGGTTCAAAAGAACCACAAGGCAAAAAACGGAAAATTTTGAGTGTTTTTGAGCTTGTTACCTACAAAAAAAAAAAAAAAAAAAAAAAACGCGAAAATGGATGCAAAGCACTCCATATTGGGAAACAAAAAGTCATTACGAGAAACGTGTATAATGAGTGTCTTATTATTTTCGGGCAAAAGAACTTGTTGTTCAAAAGTACCACAAGGCAAAAAACGGAAAAACTCGTGTATATAAAGAACTTTCTTAGACACCAAAATGCTGAAACTCATGAATAACAAACATAATTGAGAAACAAAACAACCTTACGAAATCCGTGTATTTTAAGTGTTTTTTTTTTTTCAAATTTTAAGTTAGCAAAACCCCAAATAGCATGCGAAACTAGCTTTATCTGGGAAAAAATGACATTTCCAGAAGTGTCTTTTAAGTTTTGTTGAGCGTGTTAGGCAATAAAGCACAAAAAAAAAAAAAAACAAGGGCAATCGCATTACATGGGAATAAAACCAACTTTTACCAATAACTTGCCTTCAAGTGTTTTTGACCTCCTTACATACCAAAACGCTAAAACACTTGCAAAACACTCCTTTATGGACAAGCAGAATAACATTACTAACAACATGTGTTTTAAGTGTTTTTGATCATGTTACCTATAAAAACTGTTAAATACATGCAAAGAACCCTATGTTTGGGAAACGAAAGGACATAACGATAAACGTGTATTATGTGTTTTTAAGGTCCTTAAGTACCAAAACGTTAAAACCAACAAATAAGACTCTTTATAAAGAAAAAAATAAATAAATAAATAAAAAAATAGCATTTTTTTTATTCATGTTCATAGCTGCCAAGATGCCAAAATTCTGCAAAAATCCAGGGAAATTATGTGGAAAAAAGAACATTATCGAAGAAGTTAATTTTAGCTTTTTTTCGGAGTTATGTACCAAACCCTAAAGTGTGTGGAAAGCCATCTATATGGAGAAATTAAACGACTTTACAAGAAACCTGTCTTTTGAGTGTTTTTTGCATGTTAGCCACTAAAACGATAAATAATATGAAAGTCACTCTATATGGACATCCAAACCAATATTACTGAAAACGTGCCTTTTCAAAGTTTTACGTAGAAAAACACTAAAACGGATGCAAACCAACCAATATGAAGAAATAGAAGAAACATTACCAAAAAGGTATATTTTGAGTGTTTTTGAGCTTGTTACATAAAAAAAAAAATGCGAAAATAGATGCAAAGCACTCTATATTAGGAAAAAAAAGGACATAACGAGAAACGTCTATAGTTTCACAAGAATCACAAGGCAAAAAACGCAAAAACTCGTGGGTATGGAGAAGTTTCTAAGATACCAAAATGCTGAAACTCATGAATAACACTCTTAATTAAGAAACAGAACAACCTTACTAAATGCGTGTATTTTGAGTGTTTCTTACATTGTTTGTTATCAAAACCCCAAATTCCATGCGAAAGTAGCTTTATGTGGGAAAAAAAAAATGACATTACGAGAAAAGTGTCTTTCAGGGTTTTTGAGCGTGTTAGGCAATAAAGCATTAAAAAGCATGGCAATTAACTTACATGGGAATAAAACCAACTTTTTCCAAGAATTTGCCTTTAAGTTTTTTGAGTTCCTTACATACCAAAACGCTAAAACGCATGCAAAACACCTTTTATGGAGAAAAAGAATAACATTACCAAAAACATGTATTTTGAGTGTTTTTGATCATGTTTTCTATAAAAACGCATAAATACATACAAAGATCCTTATGTTTGGACAACGAAAGGACATTACGAGAAACGTGTATTATGAGTGTTTATAAGTTCCTTAAGAACCAAAAAGTTAAATCTCACAAATAACACCCTTTATTGAGAAAAAAAAAAAAAAATAAATAAATAGAAAAATAGAATTTTTAAAATTTTTTTTATTCATCTTCATACCGAGATGCCAAAATTCTGGGAAAATTCAGGGCAATTATATGATAAAAGAATATTAACAAAAAAGTTAATTTTAGCTTTTTTTTCGAACTTATGTACCAAACCCTAGAGTGCATGCAAAGCCTCCTATATGAGGAAATTAAACGACCTTTTCAGAAATTAGTCTTTTAAATGTTGTTCAGCATGTTAGGCACCAAAACGATAAATAATAAGTAACTCACTCTATATGGGAATTCAAAACAAAATTACTGAAAACGTGTCTTCTCAGTGTTTTACGTAGAAAAACGCTAAACCGGATGCAAACCAACCAATATAAAGAAATAGAAAAACATTACCAAAAAGGTATATTTTGAGTGTTTTTGAGCTTGTTATCTATACAAAATCGCGAAAATTGATGCAAAGCACTCTATAATGAGAAAGAAAAGGACATTGCAAGAAAAGTGTATATATGAGTGTTTTATAGTTAATAAGAACAAGGCAAAAAATGCAAAAACTAGTGTATATGAAGAAGTTTCCTAGATACCAAAATGCTGAAACTCATGAACAATACTCTTAATTGAGAAACATAACATCCTTACTAAATGCGTGTATTTTGAGTGCTTTTCACATTCTTAGTTACCAAAACCCCAAATTGCATGCGAAACCAGCTTTATGTGGGGAAAAAATGACATTACCAGAAAATGTCTTTTGAGTGTTTTTGAGCGTGATAGGCAATAAAGCACTAAAAAGCGGAGCAATCACATTACATTGGAATAAAACCAATTTTTACCAAGAAAATGTTTTTGTGTTTTTGAGCTCCTTATATACCAAAACACTAAAACGCAATCAAAATACAATTCATGGTGAAACAGAATAACATTACCAAAAAACTGTATTTTGAGTGTTTTTGATCGTGTTACCAATAAAAACACTTAAATACATGCAAAGAACCCTATTTTTGGGAAACGAAAGGATATTACGAGAAACGTGTATTATGAGTGTTTTTAAGTTCATTAAGTACGAAAAAGCTAAAAGCCAGAAATAACACTCTTTATTGACAAAAGATAAAAAAATAAATAAATAAAAAGTACGATATATTTTTTTTTCATTCTAATTAATCTTCATAGGTAACGAAATGCCAAAATTCGAAAAAAAGTTCAGGAAATTATGTGAAATAAGAACCCTTATCAAAAAACTTTAAATTTTGCTTTTTTTTCGGACTGTTATGTACCAAACCCCTAAAGTGCATGCAAAGCCACCTATATGTGGAAATTAAATGTCTTTGCCAGAAAACCGTCTTATGAGTGTTTTTCAGTATGTTAGGAACCAACACGATAAAACCCATGGCAGTCAATCTATATGGGAATCCAAAACAAAATTACTGAAAACGTGTGTTTTCGGTGTTTTACGTAAAAAAAAAACGCTAAAACGGATGCAAACCAACCAATATTTAGAAATAGAATAACATTACCAAAAAGGTATATTTTGAGTGTTTTTGAAATTGTTACCTACAAAAAACGCGAAAATGGATGGAAAGCACTCTATGTTGGGGAGCAAAAGGATATTTCGAGAAACGTGTATAATGAGTGTTTTATAGTTTCACAAGAACCATAAGGTAAAAAACGCAAAAAACTCATGTATATAAAGAAGATTCTTACATTCTAAAATGCTGAATCTCATGAAAAACACTTTTAATTGAGAAACAGAACTATCTTAACAAATGTGAGTTTTTTGAGTGTTTTTCACATTCTTAGTTACGAAAATCCCAAATTTCATGCGAAACTAGCTTTATGTGGGAAAAAAATGACATTACCAGAAAAGTGTCTTTCGAGTGTTTTTGAGCGTGATATGCAACAAAGCACTAAAAACCGGAATAATCATATTACATTGAAATAAAAACAACTTTTACGAAGAACTTGCCTTTAAGTGTTTTTTTTTAACTCCTTACATACCAAAACGCTTAACCAAATGCAAAACACCCTTCATGGAGAAACAAAATGACATTACCAAAAACATAAATATTGAGTGTTTTTGATCATGTTATCTATAAAAACGCTTAAATACATGCAAAGAACCCTATGTTTGTGAAACGAAAGGACATTACGAAAATTGTGTATTATGAGTTTTTTTTAAGTTCCTTAAGTACCAAAAAGCTAAAACCCACAAATAACACTCTTTATAGAGAAAATTTTTTTTTTTTGTTATTCATCTTCATAGGTACCGAGATACCAAATTCTGGTAAAATTCAGGGAAATTAGATAAAAAAAAAAACATTATCAAAATAAATAATTTTAGCATTTATCCGGAGTTATATACCAAACCCTAAAGTGCATGCAAAGCCACCTAAATGGGAAAATTACAAGACTTTACCGGAAACCTGTCTTTTTAGTGTTTTTCAGCAATTTCAATATTACTGAAAACGTGCCTTTTCAGAGATTTACTAAGAAATTGGATGTAAACCATCCAATATGAAGAAATTATATAACATTCCCAAAAATATATATTTTAAGTGTTTTTGAGCGTGTTACCTACAAAAAATGCGAAAATTGATTGAAAACACTCTATATTAGGAAACAAAAGGACATTACGAAATACGTTTATAATTTGTGTTTTATAGTTTCACAAGAACCACAGGGCTAAAAACGCAAAAAACTCGTGTATAGAGAGAAGTTTCTTGTATACCAAAATGCTGAAATGCATGAATAACACTTTTTATTGAAAAAAAGAACTACCTTACTAAATGTGTGTATTTTGATTGTTTTTCACATTCTTAGCAAAACCCCAAATACCATGCGAAACTAGCTTTATGTGAGAAAAAAATGACATTATCAGAAAAGTGTCTTTTCAGTGTTTTTGAGCGTGATATGCAAGAAAGCACTAAAAAGCAGAACAATCACATTATATGGGAATAAAACCAAGTTTTACGAAGAACTTGCATTTAGGTGTTTTAACTCCTTACATACCAAACGCTAAAACGCATGCAAAACACACTTTATGGAGAAAAAGAATAACATTACCAAAGACATGTATTTTGAGTGTTTTTGATCATCTTATCTATAAAAACGCTTATATACATGCAAAGACTATTATGTTTGGGAAACGAAAAGACATTACAAGAAACGTGTATTATGAGTGTTTTTAAGTTACTTTTGTACCAAAAAGCTAAAACACACAAATAACAATCTTCATAGAGAAAAAAATAAAAAAATAGTTTTTTTTTTTGTTATTCATCTTTATAGGTACCGAGATGCCAAAATTCTGGCAAAATTCTTTGGGAATCCAAAACAAAATTCCTGAAAACAGGTTTTTTCGGTGGTTTACGTAGAAAAACGCTAAAAAAGATGCTAACAAACCAATATCAAGAAATAGAATAACATTACGAAAAAGTTATATTTTGAGTGTTTTTGAGCTTGTTACCTACAAAAAAAGGCGAAAAAGGATGCAAAGCACTCCCTATTGGGAAACAAAAGGACATTACGAGAAATGTGCATAATGAGTGTCTTATTATTTTCGGGCAAAAGAACTTGTGGTTCACAAGAACCACAAGGCAAAAAAAGAAAAAACTCATGTATATAAAGAAGTTTCTTAGATACCAAAATGCTGAAACTCATGAATAACAATCTTAATTGAGAAACAGAAGAACCTTACAAAATATGTGTATTTTGAGTGTTTTTCACATTCTTAGCAAATTCCCAAATACCATGTGAAACTAGCTTTAGGTGGGGAAAAAAATGACATTACCAAAAGTGTCTTTTGAGTGATTTTGAGCGTGTTAGGCAATAAAGCAGTAAAAAGCAGGGCAATCACATTACATGGGAATAAAACCAACTTTTACCAAGAACTTGCCTTTAATGTTTTTGACACGCATTTAGTAAGGTTATTCTGTTTCTCAATTAAGAGTGTTATTCATTAGTTTCAGCATTTTGATATCTAGGAATCTTCTCCATATACACGAGTTTTTGCATTTTTTGCCTTGTGGTTCTTTTGAACTATAAAACATTCAATTTGGGAATCCAAAACAAAATTACTGAAAACGTGTGTTTTCGGTGTTTTACGTAGAAAAACGCTAAAACGGATACAAACCAACCAATATGAAGAAATAGAAAAACATTGTCAAAAAGGTTAACTTTGAGTCTTTTTGAGCTTGTTACCTAGGAAAAAACGCGAAAATGGATGTAAAGCACTCCCTATTGGGAAAGAAAAAGACATTACGAGAAACGTGTATTCTGAGTGTCTTATTATTTTCAGGCAAAAGAACTTGTGGTTCAAAAGAACCACAAGGCAAAAAACGGAAAATTTTGAGTGTTTTTGAGCTTGTTACCTACAAAAAAAAAAAAAAAAAAACGCGAAAATGGATGCAAAGCACTCCATATTGGGAAACAAAAAGTCATTACGAGAAACGTGTATAATGAGTGTCTTATTATTTTCGGGCAAAAGAACTTGTTGTTCAAAAGTACCACAAGGCAAAAAACGGAAAAACTCGTGTATATAAAGAACTTTCTTAGACACCAAAATGCTGAAACTCATGAATAACAAACATAATTGAGAAACAAAACAACCTTACGAAATCCGTGTATTTTAAGTGTTTTTTTTTTTCAAATTCTAAGTTAGCAAAACCCCAAATAGCATGCGAAACTAGCTTTATCTGGGAAAAAATGACATTTCCAGAAGTGTCTTTTAAGTTTTGTTGAGCGTGTTAGGCAATAAAGCACAAAAAAAAAAAAACAAGGGCAATCGCATTAGATGGGAATAAAACCAACTTTTACCAATAACTTGCCTTCAAGTGTTTTTGACCTCCTTACATACCAAAACGCTAAAACACTTGCAAAACACTCCTTTATGGACAAGCAGAATAACATTACTAACAACATGTGTTTTAAGTGTTTTTGATCATGTTACCTATAAAAACTGTTAAATACATGCAAAGAACCCTATGTTTGGGAAACGAAAGGACATAACGATAAACGTGTATTATGTGTTTTTAAGGTCCTTAAGTACCAAAACGTTAAAACCAACAAATAAGACTCTTTATAAAGAAAAAAATAAATAAATAAATAAAAAAATAGCATTTTTTTTATTCATGTTCATAGCTGCCAAGATGCCAAAATTCTGCAAAAATCCAGGGAAATTATGTGGAAAAAAGAACATTATCGAAGAAGTTAATTTTAGCTTTTTTTCGGAGTTATGTACCAAACCCTAAAGTGTGTGGAAAGCCATCTATATGGAGAAATTAAACGACTTTACAAGAAACCTGTCTTTTGAGTGTTTTTTGCATGTTAGCCACTAAAACGATAAATAATATGAAAGTCACTCTATATGGACATCCAAACCAATATTACTGAAAACGTGCCTTTTCAAAGTTTTACGTAGAAAAACACTAAAACGGATGCAAACCAACCAATATGAAGAAATAGTAGAAACATTACCAAAAAGGTATATTTTGAGTGTTTTTGAGCTTGTTACATAAAAAAAAAATGCGAAAATAGATGCAAAGCACTCTATATTAGGAAAAAAAAGGACATAACGAGAAACGTCTATAGTTTCACAAGAATCACAAGGCAAAAAACGCAAAAACTCGTGGGTATGGAGAAGTTTCTAAGATACCAAAATGCTGAAACTCATGAATAACACTCTTAATTAAGAAACAGAACAACCTTACTAAATGCGTGTATTTTGAGTGTTTCTTACATTGTTTGTTATCAAAACCCCAAATTCCATGCGAAAGTAGCTTTATGTGGGAAAAAAAAAATGACATTACGAGAAAAGTGTCTTTCAGGGTTTTTGAGCGTGTTAGGCAATAAAGCATTAAAAAGCATGGCAATTAACTTACATGGGAATAAAACCAACTTTTTCCAAGAATTTGCCTTTAAGTTTTTTGAGTTCCTTACATACCAAAACGCTAAAACGCATGCAAAACACCTTTTATGGAGAAAAAGAATAACATTACCAAAAACATGTATTTTGAGTGTTTTTGATCATGTTTTCTATAAAAACGCATAAATACATACAAAGATCCTTATGTTTGGACAACGAAAGGACATTACGAGAAACGTGTATTATGAGTGTTTATAAGTTCCTTAAGAACCAAAAAGTTAAATCTCACAAATAACACCCTTTATTGAGAAAAAAAAAAAAAAAAAATAAATAGAAAAATAGAATTTTTAAAAATTTTTTTATTCATCTTCATACCGAGATGCCAAAATTCTGGGAAAATTCAGGGCAATTATATGATAAAAGAATATTAACAAAAAAGTTAATTTTAGCTTTTTTTTCGAACTTATGTACCAAACCCTAGAGTGCATGCAAAGCCTCCTATATGAGGAAATTAAACGACCTTTTCAGAAATTAGTCTTTTAAATGTTGTTCAGCATGTTAGGCACCAAAACGATAAATAATAAGTAACTCACTCTATATGGGAATTCAAAACAAAATTACTGAAAACGTGTCTTCTCAGTGTTTTACGTAGAAAAACGCTAAACCGGATGCAAACCAACCAATATAAAGAAATAGAAAAACATTACCAAAAAGGTATATTTTGAGTGTTTTTGAGCTTGTTATCTATACAAAATCGCGAAAATTGATGCAAAGCACTCTATAATGAGAAAGAAAAGGACATTGCAAGAAAAGTGTATATATGAGTGTTTTATAGTTAATAAGAACAAGGCAAAAAATGCAAAAACTAGTGTATATGAAGAAGTTTCCTAGATACCAAAATGCTGAAACTCATGAACAATACTCTTAATTGAGAAACATAACATCCTTACTAAATGCGTGTATTTTGAGTGCTTTTCACATTCTTAGTTACCAAAACCCCAAATTGCATGCGAAACCAGCTTTATGTGGGGAAAAAATGACATTACCAGAAAATGTCTTTTGAGTGTTTTTGAGCGTGATAGGCAATAAAGCACTAAAAAGCGGAGCAATCACATTACATTGGAATAAAACCAATTTTTACCAAGAAAATGTTTTTGTGTTTTTGAGCTCCTTATATACCAAAACACTAAAACGCAATCAAAATACAATTCATGGTGAAACAGAATAACATTACCAAAAAACTGTATTTTGAGTGTTTTTGATCGTGTTACCAATAAAAACACTTAAATACATGCAAAGAACCCTATTTTTGGGAAACGAAAGGATATTACGAGAAACGTGTATTATGAGTGTTTTTAAGTTCATTAAGTACGAAAAAGCTAAAAGCCAGAAATAACACTCTTTATTGACAAAAGATAAAAAAATAAATAAATAAAAAGTACGATATATTTTTTTTTCATTCTAATTCATCTTCATAGGTAACGAAATGCCAAAATTCGAAAAAAAGTTCAGGAAATTATGTGAAATAAGAACCCTTATCAAAAAACTTTAAATTTTGCTTTTTTTTCGGACTGTTATGTACCAAACCCCTAAAGTGCATGCAAAGCCACCTATATGTGGAAATTAAATGTCTTTGCCAGAAAACCGTCTTATGAGTGTTTTTCAGTATGTTAGGAACCAACACGATAAAACCCATGGCAGTCAATCTATATGGGAATCCAAAACAAAATTACTGAAAACGTGTGTTTTCGGTGTTTTACGTAAAAAAAAAACGCTAAAACGGATGCAAACCAACCAATATTTAGAAATAGAATAACATTACCAAAAAGGTATATTTTGAGTGTTTTTGAAATTGTTACCTACAAAAAACGCGAAAATGGATGGAAAGCACTCTATGTTGGGGAGCAAAAGGATATTTCGAGAAACGTGTATAATGAGTGTTTTATAGTTTCACAAGAACCATAAGGTAAAAAACGCAAAAAACTCATGTATATAAAGAAGATTCTTACATTCTAAAATGCTGAATCTCATGAAAAACACTTTTAATTGAGAAACAGAACTATCTTAACAAATGTGAGTTTTTTGAGTGTTTTTCACATTCTTAGTTACGAAAATCCCAAATTTCATGCGAAACTAGCTTTATGTGGGAAAAAAATGACATTACCAGAAAAGTGTCTTTCGAGTGTTTTTGAGCGTGATATGCAACAAAGCACTAAAAACCGGAATAATCATATTACATTGAAATAAAAACAACTTTTACGAAGAACTTGCCTTTAAGTGTTTTTTTTTAACTCCTTACATACCAAAACGCTTAACCAAATGCAAAACACCCTTCATGGAGAAACAAAATGACATTACCAAAAACATAAATATTGAGTGTTTTTGATCATGTTATCTATAAAAACGCTTAAATACATGCAAAGAACCCTATGTTTGTGAAACGAAAGGACATTACGAAAATTGTGTATTATGAGTTTTTTTTAAGTTCCTTAAGTACCAAAAAGCTAAAACCCACAAATAACACTCTTTATAGAGAAAATTTTTTTTTTTTGTTATTCATCTTCATAGGTACCGAGATACCAAATTCTGGTAAAATTCAGGGAAATTAGATAAAAAAAAAACATTAACAAAATAAATAATTTTAGCATTTATCCGGAGTTATATACCAAACCCTAAAGTGCATGCAAAGCCACCTAAATGGGAAAATTACAAGACTTTACCAGAAACCTGTCTTTTTAGTGTTTTTCAGCAATTTCAATATTACTGAAAACGTGCCTTTTCAGAGATTTACTAAGAAATTGGATGTAAACCATCCAATATGAAGAAATTATATAACATTCCCAAAAATATATATTTTAAGTGTTTTTGAGCGTGTTACCTACAAAAAATGCGAAAATTGATTGAAAACACTCTATATTAGGAAACAAAAGGACATTACGAAATACGTTTATAATTTGTGTTTTATAGTTTCACAAGAACCACAGGGCTAAAAACGCAAAAAACTCGTGTATAGAGAGAAGTTTCTTGTATACCAAAATGCTGAAATGCATGAATAACACTTTTTATTGAAAAAAAGAACTACCTTACTAAATGTGTGTATTTTGATTGTTTTTCACATTCTTAGCAAAACCCCAAATACCATGCGAAACTAGCTTTATGTGAGAAAAAAATGACATTATCAGAAAAGTGTCTTTTCAGTGTTTTTGAGCGTGATATGCAAGAAAGCACTAAAAAGCAGAACAATCACATTATATGGGAATAAAACCAAGTTTTACGAAGAACTTGCATTTAGGTGTTTTAACTCCTTACATACCAAACGCTAAAACGCATGCAAAACACACTTTATGGAGAAAAAGAATAACATTACCAAAGACATGTATTTTGAGTGTTTTTGATCATCTTATCTATAAAAACGCTTATATACATGCAAAGACTATTATGTTTGGGAAACGAAAAGACATTACGAGAAACGTGTATTATGAGTGTTTTTAAGTTACTTTTGTACCAGAAAGCTAAAACACACAAATAACAATCTTCATGGAGAAAAAAATAAAAAAATAGTTTTTTTTTTTTGTTATTCATCTTTATAGGTACCGAGATGCCAAAATTCTGGCAAAATTCTTTGGGAATCCAAAACAAAATTCCTGAAAACAGGTTTTTTCGGTGGTTTACGTAGAAAAACGCTAAAAAAGATGCTAACAAACCAATATCAAGAAATAGAATAACATTACAAAAAAGTTATATTTTGAGTGTTTTTGAGCTTGTTACCTACAAAAAAAGGCGAAAAAGGATGCAAAGCACTCCCTATTGGGAAACAAAAGGACATTACGAGAAATGTGCATAATGAGTGTCTTATTATTTTCGGGCAAAAGAACTTGTGGTTCACAAGAACCACAAGGCAAAAAAAGAAAAAACTCATGTATATAAAGAAGTTTCTTAGATACCAAAATGCTGAAACTCATGAATAACAATCTTAATTGAGAAACAGAAGAACCTTACAAAATATG
Organism: Scylla paramamosain; assembly: GCF_035594125.1. Taxonomy (NCBI): domain Eukaryota; kingdom Metazoa; phylum Arthropoda; class Malacostraca; order Decapoda; family Portunidae; genus Scylla; species Scylla paramamosain. The sequence goes on along the minus strand of NC_087162.1, from coordinate 10,481,181 downwards.
TGTATTTTGAGTGTTTTTCACATTCTTAGCAAATTCCCAAATACCATGTGAAACTAGCTTTAGGTGGGGAAAAAAATGACATTACCAAAAGTGTCTTTTGAGTGATTTTGAGCGTGTTAGGCATTAAAGCAGTAAAAAGCAGGGCAATCACATTACATGGGAATAAAACCAACTTTTACCAAGAACTTGCCTTTAATGTTTTTGACACGCATTTAGTAAGGTTATTCTGTTTCTCAATTAAGAGTGTTATTCATTAGTTTCAGCATTTTGATATCTAGGAATCTTCTCCATATACACGAGTTTTTGCATTTTTTGCCTTGTGGTTCTTTTGAACTATAAAACATTCAATATACACCGTTCTTGCAATTTTCCTTTGTTTCCCAATATAGAGTGCTTTGTATCAATTTTCGCGTTTTTTATGTTGGTAACAAGCTGAAAAAACTCAAAATATACATTTTTGGTAATGTTTTTCTACTTCTTGATATTGATGGTTTCCATCCGTTTTAGCGTTTTTCTACGTAAAACACTGAGAAGACACGTTTTCAATCATTTTGTTTTGGATTCCCATATAGAGTGAGTTACTTATTATTTATGGTTTTGGTGCCTAATATGCTGAAAAACACTCAAAAGACAGATTTCTGGTAAGGTTGTTTAATTTCCTCATATGGGAGGCTTTGCATGTCTTTTGAGTGTTTTTGAGCGTGTTAGGCAAAAAAGCACTAAAAGGCAGGGCAATCACATTATATGGAAATAAAGCAAAATTTTACCAAGAACTTGCCTTTCAGTGTTTTTGACATCCTTACATACCAAAACGCTAAAACACATGCAAAACACCTTTTGCATTACCAAAAACATGTATTTTGAGTGTTTTTGATCATGTTATCTATAAAAACGCTTAAAAACATGCAAAGAACCTTATGTTAAGGAAACGAAAGAACATTACGATAAACGTGTATTATGAGTGTTTTTATTTTTTTTCAGTATCAAAATGCTAAAACCCACAAATAACACTGTTTATTTAGAAAAAAAAATAATAAAAAATAAGAATTTTTTTTTATTTATCTTCATAGGTACCGAGATGCCAAAATTCTGCCAAAATTCAGGGAATTTATGTGGAAAAAAGAACATTATCAACAAAGCTAATTATAGCTTTTTTCGGATTGTTATGTACGAAACCCTAAAGTGCCTGCAAAGCCACCTATATATGGAAGTTAAACGACTTTACCAGATACCTGTCTTTTCAGTGTTTTTCAGCATGTTAGGTTCCAAAGGATAAATAATATGGAAGTCAGTCAATGTGAATCCAAAATAAAATTACTGAAAACGTGTCTTTTCAGTGTTTTACGTAGAAAAACGCTAAAACGGATGCAAACCAACCAATATGAAGAAATAGAATAACATTACCAAAAAAATATATTTTCAGTGTTTTGAGCTTGTTACCTACAAAAAATGCAAAAATGGATGGAAAGCACACTATATTAGGAAAGTAAAGGACATTACGAGAAACGTGTATAATGAGTGTTTTATAGTTTCACAAGAACCACAAGGCAATAAACGCAAAAACTCGGGTATATAGAGAAGTTTCTTACATACAAAAATTATAAAATGCATAACACTTTTCCTTGAGAAATAGAACTACCTTACCAAATTGTGTACTTTGAATGTTTTTCACATTCTTAGTTACGGAAATGGCAAATTATATGCGAAACTAGTTTTATCTGGGAAAATAAATGACATTACCAGAAAACTGTCTTTTGAGTGTTTTTGAGCGTGATTTGCAACAAAGGACAAAAAAGCAGAATAATCACATTACATGGGAATAAAACCAACTTTTACGAAGAACTTGCCTTGAAGTGTTTTTTAACTCCTTACATACAAAAACGATAAAACTCATGCAAAACACCCATTATAGAGAAACAGAATAACTTTACTAAAAACATGTTTTTTTAGTGTTTTTGATCATTTTACCTATAAAAACGCTTAAATACATGTAAAGAATACTATGTTTGTATGAGAAAAGGACATAACGAAAATCGTGTATTATGAGTGTTTTTAAGTTCCTTAAGTACCAAAAAGCTAAAACCCATAAATAACTCTCTTTATAGAGTAGAAAAAAAAAAAAAAATTGCATGCGAAACGAGCTTTGTGGGAAAAAAAAATGACATTACCAGAAAAGTGTCTTTTGAGTGTTTTTGAGCGTGATAGGCAATAAAGCACTAAAAAGCAGGGCAATCACATTACATTGGAGTAAAACCAATTTTTACCAAGAAGTTGCCATTAAGTGTTTTTGAGCTTCTTATATACAAAAACACTAACACGCATGCAAAACACACTTCATGGTGAAACAGAATAACATTACCAAAAACATGTATTTTGAGTGTTTTTTATCATGTTACCAATAAAAACGCTTAAATACATGCAAAGAACCCTATGTTTGTGAAACAAAAGGACACTACGAAAAACATGTATTATGAGTGTTTTTAAATTCATTAATTACCAAAAAGCTAAAAGCCACAAATAACACTCTTTATTGAGAAACAATAAATAAATTAAAAAAATACGATATATTTTTTTTTTCTTATTCATCTTCACAGGTACCGAGATGCCAAAATTCGGGGAAAATTCATGAAATTATGTCAAATAAGAACATTATCAAAAAAGTTAAATTTAGCTTTTTTTTTGGACTGTTATGTACCAAACCCCTAAACTGCATGCAAAGCCACCTATATGTGGAAATTAAACGTCTTTGCCAGAAAACTATCTTATAAGTGTTTTTTTAGCATGTTAGGAACTAACAAGATAAATAACATGGAAGTAAATCTATATAGGAATCCAAAACAAAATTTAAAAAAACGTGTCTTTTCGGTGTTTCACGTAGAAAAACGCTAAAAAGGATCCAAACCAACCAATATGAAGAAATACCAAAAAGGTATATTTTGAGTGTTTTTGAAATTGTTACCTACAAAAAACGCGAAAATGGATGGAAAGCACTCTATATTGGGAAGCAAAAGGACATTACCAGAAACGTGTATAATGAGTGTTTTATAGTTTCACAAGAACCACAAGGAAAAAAACGCAAAAACTCGTGTATATAGAAAAGTTTCTTACATTCCTAAATAAAACATTTAATTAACAAACAGAACTATCTTACCAAAGGTGAGTATTTTGAGTGTTTTCCACATTCTTATTTACGAAAATCTCAAATTACATGCGAAACTAGCTTTATGTGGGAAGAAAAATGACTACCAGAAAAGTGTCTTTTGAGTGTTTTTGAGCGTAATGTGCAACAAAGCACTATAAAGCAGAAGAATCACATTACATGGGAATAAAACCAACTTTTACCAAAAACTTACCATTAAGTGTTTTTTAACTCCTTACATACCAAAAAGCTAAAACGCATCGTTATGGGCAATAAAGCACTAAAAAGGAGGACAATCACATTGCATTGGAATAAAACGAAATTTTTACCAAGAACTTGCCTTCATAGTTTTTTGAGCTCCTTATATACCAAACCGCTAAAACGCATGCAAAACACACTTTGTGTAGAAACAGAAAAAAACATTACCAAAAACATGTATTTTGAGTGTTTTTGATCATGTTACCTATAAAAACGCTTAAATACATGCAAAGAACCTTATGTTTGGGAAACGAAAGGACATTACGAGATACATTTATTATGAGTGTTTTTAAGTTCCTTAAGTACCAAAAAGCTAAAATCCACAAATAACACTCTTTATTTGAAAAAAATAAATAGAAAAAAATATATAAAAAATAGTATTTTTTTATTTTATTTTATTATTTTTTTTTATCTATCTTCATAGGTACCGAGATGCCAAAATTTTGGGAAAAATCAGGGCTTTTATATGATAAAAGAAAGTTATCAAAAAAGTTAATTTTAGCTTTTTTTTCGGACTGTTATGTACCAAAACCTAAAGTGCATGCAAAGCCTCCTATATGAGGAAATGAAATGACCTTACCAGAAATCTGTATTTTGAGTTTTTTTCAGCATGTTAGGCATCAAAACGATAAATAATAAGGAACTCACTCTATATGGGAATCCAAAACAAAATTACTTAAAACGTGTCTTACTGTTTTACGTAGAAAAACGCTAAAACGGATGCAAACCAACCAATATCAAGAAACAGAAAAACATTACCAAAAAGGTATATTTTGAGTGTTTTTGAACTTGTTACCTACAAAAAACGTGAAAATTCATGCAAAGCACTCTATAGTAAGAAAAAAAAGAACATTGCAAGAAAAGTGGATAATGAGTGTTTTATAATTCAAAAGAACCAAAAGGCAAAAAACGCAAAAACTCTTGTATATAGAGAAATTTCCTAGATACCAAAAGGCTGAAACTCATGAATAACACTCTTAATTGAGAAACAGAACAACCTTACTAATTTGCGTGTATTTTGAGTGCTTTTCACATTCCTAGTTACCAAAACCCCAAATTGCATGGAAAACCAGCTTTATGTGAGAAAAAAATGACATTACGAAAAAAATGCCTCTTGATTGTTTTTGAGCGTGATAGGCAATAAAACACTAAGAAGCAGGGCAATCACATTACACAGGATTAAAACCAATTTTTACCAAGAACTTGCCTTTAAGTGTTTTTGAGCTCCTTACCTAGCAAAACGGTAAAACGCATGCAAAACACTCCTTTATGGAGAAGCAGAATAACATTACCAACATGTGTTTTAAGTGTTTTTGATCATGTTACCTATAAAAACGCTTAAATACATGCAAAAAACCCTATGTTTATGAAAGGAAAGGACATAACGAGAAAAGTGTATTATGTGTGTTTTTAAGTTCCTTAAGTACCAAAACGTTAAAACTAAAAAAATAACACTTTTTATAGAGAGAAAAAAACATAAATAAATAAAAAAAATAGCATTTTTTTTTTGTTATTGATGTTCATAGTGACCAAAATGCCAAAATTCTGCCAAAAGTCAGGGAAATTATGTGGAAAAAAGAACATTATCGAAAAAGTTAATTTTAGTATTTTTTTCTGAGTTTTGTACCAAACCCTAAACTGTATGCAAAGCCATCTATATGAGGAAATAAAGCGACTTGATAAAAAACCTGTCTTTTCAGTGTTTTTCTGCATGTTAGCCACCAAAACGATATATAATATAAAAGTCACTCTATATGGAAATCCAAAACAAAATTACTGAAAACGTGTCTTTTCAAAGTTTTACGTAGAAAAACGCTAAAACGGATGCAAACAAACCAATATGAAGAAATAGAATAACATTACCAAAAAGGTATATTTTGAGTGTTTTTGTTCTTGTTACATAAAAAAAGAAAACGCGAAAATGGATGCAAAGCACTGTATATTAGGGAAAAAAGAAAGGACATAACGAGAAACGTGTATAATGGGTGTTTCATAGTTTCACAAGAATCACAAGGCAAAGAACTCAAAAACTTGTGTGTATGGAAAAGTTTCTAATATACCAAAATGCTGAAACTCATGAATAACACTCTTAATTAAGAAACAGAACAACCTTACTAAATGCGTGTATTTTGAGTGTTTTTTCACATTCTTAGTTATAAAAACCATAAATTCCATGCGAAACTAGCTTTGTGTGAAAAAAAAAGACCTTACCAGAAGTGCCTTTTGAGTGTTTTTGAGCGTGTTAGGCAATAAAGCAATAAAAAGCAGGGCAATCACATTATATGGGAATAAAACCAACTTTTACCAAGAACTTCCCTTGAAGTGTTTTTGACCTCCTTACATACCAAAACGCTAAAACGCATGTAAAACACTCCTTTATATAGAAGTAGAATAACATTACCAAAAACATGTTTTTCTTTTAAGTGTTTTTGATCATGCTACCTATAAAAACGCTTAAATGCCTGCAAAGAACCTTATGTTTGGGAAACGAAAGGACATAACGAGAAACGTGTATTATGTGTGTTTTTATGTTCCTTAAGTACCAAAACGTTAAAATCCACAAATAACACTCTTTATAGAGAAAAAACAAATAAAAAATAAATTAAAAAAATAGCAATTTTTTTTTCTTTGTTATTCAAGTTCATAGCTACCAAGATGCCAAAATTCTGCCAAAATTGAGGGAAATTATGTGGAAAAAAGAATATTATCGAAAAAGTTAATTTTAGCTTTTTTTTCGGAAATATGTACCAAACCCTAAAGGGTATGGAAAGGCATCTCTATTGGGAAATTAAACGACTTTACAAGAAACCTGTCTTTTGAGTGTTTTTCCGAATGTTAGGCACCAAAACGATATATAATATGAAAGTCACTCTATATGGAAATCCAAAAGAAAATTACTGAAAACGAGTCTTTTCAAAGTTTTATGTAGAAAAACGCTAAAACTGAAGCAAACCAACCAATATGAAGAAATAGAATAACATTACTAAAAAGGTATATTTTGAGTGTTTTTGAGTTTGTTACATAAAAAAAAAAAACACGAAAATGGATGCACAGCACTCTATATTAGGCAAAAAAGGACATAACGAGAAACGTGTATAATATGTGTTTCATAGTATCACAAGAATCACAAGGCAAAAAACGCAAAACCTCGTGTCTATGGAAAAGTTTCTAAGATACCAAAATCCTGAAACTCATGAATAACACTCTTAATTAAGAAGCAGAACAACCTTACTAAATGTGTGTATTTTGAGTGTTTTCCACATTTTTTGTTACCAAAACCCCAAATTCCATGCGAAACAAGCATTATGTGTGAAACAAATGACACCAGAAAAGTGTATTTTGAGGGTTTTTGAGCGTGTTAGGCAATAAAGCACTAAAAAGCAGGGCAATCACGTTACATGGGAATAAAACCAACTTTTACCAAGAACTTGCCTTTAAGTGTTTTGAGCTCCTTCCATAACGAAAAGCTAAAACGCATGCAAAACACCTTTTATGGAGAAAGAGGATAACATTACCAAAAACATGTATCTTGAGTGTTTTTGATCATGTTTTTTATAAAAAGGCTTATATACATGCAAAGAACCTTATCTTTGGGAAACGAAAGGACATTACGAGAAACATGTATTATTAGTGTTTTTAAGTTCCTTCAGTACCAAAAAGCTAAAGCCCACAAATAACACTCTTTTAGAAAAATATTTAAAAAAAATAAATAAAAAACAGTTTTTTTTATTTTTTTTTATTTATCTTCATAGGTACCGAGATGCCAAAATTCTGGGAAAATTCAGGGCAATTATATGATAAAAGAATATTATCAAAACAGTTAATTTTAGCTTTTTTTTTCGGACTGTTATGTAACAAACCCTAAAGTGCATGCAAAGCCTCCTATGTGAGGAAATTAAACGACCTTATCATAAATCGGTTTTTTGAGTGTTTTTCAGCATGTTAGGGACCAAAACGATAAATAGTAAGGAACTCACTCTATATGGGAATCCAAAAGAAAATTACTGAAAACATGTCTTCTCAGTGTTTTACGTAGAAAAACGCTAAAACAAATGCAAATCAACCTATATCAAGAAATAGAAAAATATTACCAAAAAAGTATATTTTGAGTGTTTTTGAGCTTGTTACCTATTAAAAACGCGAAAATTGATGCAAAGCAGTCAATAATAGGCAACAAAAGGACATTTCAAGAAAAGTGTATAATGAGTGTTTTATAGTTCAAAAGAACCACAAGGCAAAAAATATGTATATGAAGAAGTTTCCTAGACACCAAAATGCTGAAACTCATGAACAACACTCTTAATTTAGAAACAGAACATCCTTACTAAATGCGAGTATTTTGAGTACTTTTCACATTCTTAGTTACGAAAACCCAAAATTGCATGCGAAACCAGCTTTATGTGGGAAAAAAATGACATTACCCCAAAAATGTCTGAGTGTTTTTGAGCGTGTTAGGCAATAAGGCACTAAAAAGCAGGGCAATCACATTAAATGGGAATAAAACTAACTTTTACCATAAAGTTGCCTTTAAGTGTTTTTGACACGCATTTAGTAAGGTTTTTCTGTTTCTCAATTAAGAGTGTTATTCATGAGTTTCAGCATTTTAATATCTAGTAAACTTCTCCATATACACGAGTTTTTGCGTTTTTTGCCTTGTGATTCTTTTGAACTATAAAACATTCATTATACAATTTTCTCGCAATGTCCCTTTGTTTCCTAATATAGAGTGCTTTGTATCAATTTTTGCGCAAAAGAACTTGTGGTTCACACGAACCACAAGACAAAAAACGCAAAAACTCGTGGATATAAAGAAGTTTGTTGGATACCAAAATGCTGAAACTCATGAATAACAATATCAATTGAGAAACAGAACAACCTTACCAAAAGCGTGTATTTTAAGTCTTTTTCACATTCTTAGTAAAACCCAAAATAGCATGCGAAACTAACTTTATGTGGGAAAAAAATTACATTACGAGAAGTGTCTTTTGAGTGTTTTTGAGCGTGTTAGGCAAGAAAGCACAAAAAACCAGGGCAATTCACATAACATGAGAATAAAACCAACTTTTACCAATAACTTGCCTTCAAGTGTTTTTGACCTCCTTACACAAAAAAAACGCTAAAACGCATGGAAAACGCTCCTTTATGTAGAAGCAGAATAAAATTACCAACAACATGTGTTTAAAGTGTTTTTGATCATATTACCTATAAAAACGGTTAAATACATGCAAAGAACCCTATGTTTGGGAAACAAAAGGACATAACAAGAAATGTGTATTATGTGTTTTTAAGGTCCTTAAGTACCAAACGTTAAAACCCAAAAATAACACTCTTTATAGAGAACAAAAAAAAAAAAATAAATAAATAAATAAATAAATAAAAATAAATAAATAAATAAATAAATAAATAAAAAAAACAAATAGCATTTTTTTATTGATGTTCATAGCTGCCAATATGGCAAACTTCTGCCAAAATTCAGGGAAATTATGTGGAAAAAAGAACATTATCGTTAAAAATAATTTTTTTATGTACCAAACCCTAAAGTGTATGGAAAGCCATCTGTATGGGGAAAATAAATGACTTTACAAGAAACCTGTCATTTGAGTGTTTTTCCGCATGTTAGGCACCAAAACGATAAATAATATGAAATAATATGGAAATCCAAAACAAAATTATTGAAAACGTGTCTTTTCAAAGTTTTACGTAGAAAAACGCTAAAACGGATGCAAACCAACCAATATGAAGAAATAGAATAACATTACCAAAAAGTTATATTTTGAGTGTTTTTGAGCTTGTTACATGAAAAAAAAAAAACATGCGAAAATGGATGCAAAGCAATCTATATTAGGAAAAAAAAAAAAAGGACATAACGAGAAACGTCTATAATGAGTGTTTCATAGTTTCACAAGAATCACAAGGCAGAAAACGCAAAAACTCGTGTGTATGGAGAAGTTTCTAAGATACCAACATGCTGAAACTTATGAATAACACTCTTAATTAAGAAACAAAACAAATTTACTAAATGCGTGTATTCTGAGTGTTTTTTACATTCTTAGTTACCAAAACCCCAAATTCTATGCGAAATTTGCTTTAGGTGGGAAAAAATGACATTACCAGAAAAGTGTCTTTTGAGTGTTTTTGAGCGTGATATGCAACAAAGCACTAAAAAGCGGAATTATCACATTACATGGGAATAAAACCAACTTTTACCAAGAACTTGCCTTTAAGTGTTTTTTTAACTCCTTAAATACCAAAACGCTAAAACGCATGCAAAAATATCCTTAATAAAGAAACAAAATAGCATTACCAAAAACATGAATTTTCAGTGTTTTTTATCATGTTACCTATAAAAACACTTAAATACATGGAAAGAACCCTATGTTTGTGAAACGAAAGGACAATACGAAAATTGTGAATTATGAATATTTTTAAGTTCCTTAAGTACCAAAAAGTTAAAACCCACAAATATAACACTCTTTATAAGAAAAAAATAAATAAATATATTAATAAAGAAATAGATTTTTTTTTTGTTATTCATCTTCATAGGTACCGAGATGCCAAAATTCTGGCAAAATTCAGGGAAATTAGATAAAAAAACATTACTAAAATAATCATTTTAGCTTTTGTCCGGAGTTATGTACCAAACCCTAATGTGCATGCAAAGCCACCTAGATGGGGAAATTACACGACTTTACCAGAAACCTGTCTTTTGAGTGTTTTTCAGTAATTTCAACAATATTACTGAAAACATTTTTTTTTTTTAGATTTACTAAGAAAAACGCTAAAACGTATGTAAACACACCAATATGAAGAAATAGAATAACATTACCAAAAAGATATATTTTTAGTGTTTTTGAGCTTGTTACCTACAAAAAAATGCGAAAATGTATGTAAAGCACTCTATATTGGGAAACAAAAGGATATTACGAGAAACTTGTATTATGAGTGTTTTATAGTTTAACAAAAACCACAAGGCAAAAAACACAAAAACTCGTGTAGAGAGAAGTATCTTACATACCAAAATGCTGAAATGTATGAATAACACTTTTAATTCAGAAACAAAACTACCTTACCAAATGTGTGTATTTTGAGTGTTTTTCACATTCTTTGTTGCGAAAATCCCAAATTAAATGCGAAACTAGCTTTATGTGGAAAAAAAAAAGACATTTTCAGAAAAGTGTCTTTTGAATGTTTTTGAGCGTGATATGCAAAAAAGCACTAAAAAGGAGAACAATCATATTATATGGGAAGTGTTTTTAACTCTTTACATACCAAAACGTTAAAACGCATGCAAAACACACTTTATGGAGAAACAGAATAACATTACCAAAGACATGTATTTTCAGTGTTTTTGATCATGTTATCTATAAAAACGCTTAAATACATGTAAAAAACATTATGTTTGGGAAAGGAAAGGACATTACGAGAAACGTGTATTATGAGTGTTAAGTTTCTTTTGTACCAATAAGCTGAAACACACAAATAACACTCTTTATAGAGAAAAAAATAAAACTTTTTTTTTGTTATTGATCTTCATAGGTACCGAGATGCCAAAATTCTGGCAAAATTCTTTTGGAATCCAAAACAAAATGACTGAAAAAGTGTTTTTTCGGTGTTTTACGTAGAAAAACTCTGAAAACTCATGAAAAAGATATACTTTCAGTGTTTTTGAGCTTGTTACCTACAAAAAACGCGAAAATGGATGCAAAGCACTCTCTATTGGGAAACAAAAGGACATTACGAGAAATGTGTATAATTAGTGTCTTATTATTTTCTTGCAAAAGAATTTGTGGTTCACAAAAACCACAAGGCAAAAAACGAAAAAACTCGTGTATATAAAGAAGTTTCTTAGATACCAAAATCCTGAAACTCATGAATAACAATCTTAATTGAGAAACAGAAAAACTTACCAAATACGTGTATTTTGAGTGTTTTTCACATTGTTAGTTAGCAAAACCCCAAAGAGCATGCGAAACTAGCTTTATGTGGGAAAAAAATGACATTACCAAAAGTGTCTTTTGAGTGTTTTTGAGCGTGTTAGGCAATAAAGCACTAAAAAGCAGGGCAATCACATTTCATGGGAATAAAACTAACTTTTACTAATAACTTGCCTTTAATGTTTTTGACACACATTTAGTAAGGTTGTTGTGTTTCTCAATTAAGAGTGTTATACATGAGTTTCAGCATTTTGGTATCTAGGAAACTTCTCCATATACACGAGTTTTTGCGTTTTTTGCCTTGTGGTTCTTTTGAACTATAAAACATTCATTATACAATTTTCTCGCAATGTCCCTTTGTTTCTTAATATAGAGTGCTTTGTATCAATTTTCGCGTTTTTCTGTAACAAGCTCAAAAAAAACTCAAAATATACATTTTTGGTAATGTTTTTCTACTTTTTAATATTGGTTGGTTTGCATCCGTTTTAGTGTTTTCCTACGTAAAACACTGAGAAGACACGTTTTCAGTAATTTTGTTTTGGATTCCCACATAGAGTGTGTTCCTTATTATTTTTCGTTTTGGTGCCTAACATGCTAAAAAAAAACACTAAAAAGACAGATTTCTGGTAAAGTCGTTAAATTTCCACATATGGGTGGCTTTGCATGTCTTTTGAGTTTTTTAGAGCATATTAGGAAATAACGCACAAAAATGGCAGGGCAATTACATTACATGGAAATAAAAACAAATTTTACCAAGAACATGCCTTTAAGTGTTTTTTTACATCCTTACATACGAAAACGCTAAAACGCATGCAAAACACCTTTTGCATTACCAAAAATATGTATTTTGAGTGTTTTTGATCATGTTATCTATAAAAACGCTTAAAAACATGCAAAGAACCTTATGTTTGGGAAACGAAAGGACATTACCAGAAACGTGTATTATGAGTGTTTTTAAGTACCTTCAGTATCAGAAAGCTAAAACCCACAAATAACACTGTTTATTTAGAAGAAAAAAAAAAACATAAAAAAAAATATAAAAAATATGCATTTTTTTTTATTCATCTTCATAGTTACCGAGATGCCAAAATTCTGCCAAAATTTGGGGAATATATGTGAAAAAAAGAACATTATCAAAAAAGTTAATTATAGCTTTTTTTTTCGGATTGTTTTGTGCCAAACCCTAAAGTGCATGCGAAGCCACCTATATAGGGAAGTTAAATGACTTTACCAGAAACCTCTCTTTTCAGTGTTTTTCAGCATGTTAGTAGTAGTTGGGAAATTGCCATGGGGGTCGCCCCCCTAAAAAGGCTTGCCACCAAGGTCCCCATTGCATGGGGACCTCAGTGGCAAGCCTTTTTAGGGGGGGCTCGACCCCCATGGCAATTACCCGCAGTGGCAATCCATTTCAGGATGGAGACCCTGGCTGTAAATAGGGTGTTGGGGGATGGGAGAGGGAGGGAGGGGGAGGGGAGGGGGGGATGGGGATCCCACCCCCACCCCCAGGAGCGACTCTGATGGCATGCCATATTGTGAGTGTGGACCTTATCAAGTTGCAATGGGGAAACCTGACAGCAATTTTCCGTAGACTTCAGTGGCAGTCCATGTCAGGATGGAGGTCCAGGCTGTAGATTAGTGGGGGTTGGGAAGGGGGTGATTCATGACGGCGACATCAGGGGGGTGGGTGGGGGGGGGAGGGCGGGGGGGGGACGGTGACGGCGACACTGACGGAGAAGAGGTGAGGGGGCGTGCGTCCTTATGCTTCGGCGACGATGGAATGACTAATGAATCAATGATGGTGGGCGGAAAATAATTGAGTGAAAAGGGGGTGGAGGGGGGGAGGGGAGGTGGGGGGGGGGAGACTGTCCCCTGGGGGACAGGGGGACAGTCCCCGCCACACACGCGTGGTTAGGGGACTCTGACGGCGCTTGCCATAGAAGTCGCCTCATCCATCCTCCACCCCCATATGGACAAGGTCGTTGCGACTGCCCACGAGGTCCCGGGGGGGGGGGGGGGTGGACTGGCGGCCAGACGTGGAAGTCGTCCACGCACACGCGTGGTTAGGGGGAATCTGACGGCGTTGCCATGGAAGTCGCCCTTTCCCTTTCATTCACGGAATCCTGGAGGGTGGGATGACTGAGTGTTGCCATCACGCGTTCCCTCCGACATCTCAATACATCCCCTATGGTCAAGGTCGTCGCGACTGCACGAGATCCCGTTACCTGTCCATCCTTTTTACCTGGAGAAAGCGTCTGTGACGGCCAGGGCGGAGCGGCGGCCTCTTCCACTTTCACCGACCACCAGCGGCATGGCTGACGTAATACTTATGTCGGATGGCGGTCTTATTACTATCATTATTATTATTATTATTATTATTATTATTATTATTATTATTATTATTATTACTATTATTATTATTATTATAGCCGACACGTGCTCCCTCCGATATCTCAGTACATTCCCCCTATGGTCAAGGTCGTCGCGACTATCCACGCTGTACCGCCATAATCTCCAGTCTGCCGACGTATATATGTCATGAAAAGGTAAAGTTTAAAGTCAGTCTGTTAGTTGACAGGGTTTAAAAAACATGTCATTGAGAGATAGTGACGATATATACGTATACCTATCTTCTCTTGCAGGTGGTAGGTCATTTCCCAACAACACAACAACAGAATTTGAAAACAGAATCTTACCCATTCATTTAGACACCGGCAGGGATTATGAAGTCGGCCTGTGTAATATTTTATTCCCTAAATATTTCTACTGCATTGCGGAAGGGGATCCAAATTCCAGTATATCGTTCTATGGTCGGGTTAAGCAGTCAGACTTTGATATGTATGAATATAATATGTATACCTATCTACCGGAAAGGAATATCATCTCCAATTTTACCGATAAGAACATACCGGCCATAACTAAGGCAATTAATGGACAGATAGTGAGAGAACTTCAAGCAATCTTGAATGACTCCTTTAAGATCTATTTCCCTTACTCGGATATCATTTATTATGACCGCGACTTGGAGCGGGTCGTTGTGAATAACGCGATTGTCCCTCCTAATGACGATCGTATTTACAGTGATATAAGTATAAAATTTGCATCGCATATAGCTCACATTCTGGGTTTCAATCCAAATTTTCGCTACACCGTCTACTTTCAAAGATCTGGCGACGGCATTTCATCTTCCGACGCCAGCGAAGCTTCCTCCTCATCACCCATAAAATTATTTGCTCAATACGTACCGCGAGCTGATGCAGGGACGGATTATATGTACGTTTATACCGACATCATTTCCCCCTCGCGATTTGGCAACCAACTAGTTAATATATTAGACGTCATACCACTCCCCGGCGACAGCACCAGTAAAGGTGCGAATTCAATTACGTATAAACCACTTTCTGCATCAACTATAGAGAGTGTGGCCATCAAAATTGCTAATCAAAGAGGCAAACCTATTCAGTTTGAAGATGGGGAAAACAGTGTTACTTGCGTGTTACATATAAGACCACGTTAACTTTGCGTCTCGGACGTAAAATTTTGAAGAGAATCGATCAAGGTGGGATAATGGGTGGAGTGGAGGATAATGAAACAGGCAGGTGTTGCCTACTTCCGAGTCAAGGCACGCGCCTCGCGACCATCTGCGCGGGAAGCTTCAGTGTTTCCCCGCGCGGCATGGCGGCCGGGACAAAGTGTTGACAATGTTATAGAAAAAAAAGAAAAGAAAATGGGTGTTCACTGTGGAACAGCAGAGGCGCGGATTTTATGTGAAGTGTGTGGGAGATGGCGCACTAATCCATCCTGCCCCTCATGTGTGGAAGACCAGTGTGATTTATGCGAGCGGTGTGGACTTCTGTTTCCACATCCACCGCCAGAACACACCTGCGAAGTTGGCAATCCTGCTTCTTCTGGTAAGCATTATTACTTATTTTGGCGGGAATGTATAATAATAAAGATGAAATGACTGTCAATCTTTACAAGTTTGAGCTCTGAGCACATCTTCCTGTACAGGCTCACACTCGATTGAGGTTGAGCAGAACGGCGGCGTAGAAGGCCCACGTCGGCGGACGTCACAAGGCGACATCCCACGCGGAGGCGGGGGAAGAGGTGAGAAAAAAAAATACTACAAATAATAAAGCAATAAATACGGTGCCACCGCCACTACTAATATTCTTTATTTTTAAGACTCGCCAAGGCCGGGACCGAGTGGATTATCGGGGAACGTATTCAATTCTTCCGAGACTTCAAGTCCTTCACTACCTACACAAGGTAAATATCAATTCAATAATAATAATAATAATAATAATAATAATAATAATAATAATAATAAACTGTCGCTGCTACTTCTATTTTTTCTTCCCAGACACGCCACAAGCGGAGGCGAACCACGATGAGCGCAGCATGGCGGGAGAGTCGGCGGATGCAGACCTTGACGAGCGCGGGATGCCGGAAGAACCGCGGTTAATTGACTTGAGGGAAAATTTTATGAGGAGCTTCACCAGACATCAATATGACATACCTGATCATGTAAGCAGAGATCCACTCGGCCTACTTACCGAATACAGGGAGTTCTTTATACGGGAAATTAGATCATATTTCACGTCACACGGCTCGCCATTCCCCCATACCCTGAAAATATTTTCACACATTTCTCTGTTACTAGTGAAATTCTCTACCTTAGGCGAGGATGAACATCGAGTCATTCATATTGCTTTTAGAGCACGACTGATCACCTATCAAGATGTGCCTGACCTTGTTGATTTATGGATCCATCAGCTGAACAGTCGGCTGGAAAGCCTTACCAGCGAGACTGAAGGATCTGGTTTTATCATTTCAAGAGTACAGAATTTTTTCATCAACTATTGCTTGCACGTCGCATGTAGTGGCATAGGAGATTATGTTGCTTATCCTAGAGGCGTGCGAGGAGGGAATGAAATTTTCAATCCTGATGGCCGACATTCATCCTGTGTTATTCAGTGTTTGGCGGCTTTCAGACTTCATGCTCGAGGTGTACCTTGGAAAAGAATTCCAAAAATATTACGGAGACGGCATGGCGGAGAGAAATACGTCACGCGCGGAAAAGTAGGCAGTCCAGTGACTTGGGAGAACTTGAGTCAGTTAGAAAGGTTAAATTGTCTGTCTCTGGACGTTTATACACTGACAAAAAGCGGTGAGATATACTATTTAACATTATCAAGAAAAGGCTCGCGGAAGTACAAAACTGTAGTCTCACTCCTTTTACTAGGTGGAAAACATATGACGCTCATTAAAGACGTGGAGAAGCTGCACCGGAAATTGACGAGAAGCAGCCCCACCCCAGAGGGTCATCAGTTTTGCAAAGTATGTTTCAGCTCAGTTCCCAAGTCTGTCAGTTTGAGCGATCACGAGTGTCACTGCGACTTCACTCAAACTCTTCTCTTTCCAGGTGACGGTGAAAAAGTAAAATTAAAAAATTTTGCCTACACCTATCAGCCTGCATACTTAGCATTTTTTGATTTTGAAACTATGATAAAACCTAAGGAGAATAGGAGTGTGATAGCTGAACATGACCCAATTGGATACTCGTATCTCATCATCAATAGGCATGGAGATGTCGTGGAAAAGAGAAGTTATTTCGGTGAAGATCCCGTGAATAATTTCATTGATAGCCTATCCAATGCTTGGGGAATCATCAAGGAAAGTGTAGTTAGCTATCCAATTAGCATGTCTGCGGAGGATGAAGACCACTTCAAACGTCAGCGTCACTGCGAGCTCTGCCATCAACCCTTTAATGTGAAAACCCCACCTCATAAACATCACGACCACTCATTACCACAAAATAATTACAAGGGGGCTTTGTGCGCGCGATGCAACCTCCAGTGTCGTGACATGAGGAAATATCTCATCACTCTGGCACATAATACGAGCTTTGACGTCTCCTTAATCATAAAAGACCTTCACTTGCCAGAGTCGCACGTGGACATCCTTGCCAAGTCAGAATCGCATTTATTGAAAGTAAGGATTAAGGAATTGCAGTTTCAGGACACGCTTTCCATTATGAATGCTGGCCTCGGTCATCTCGCTCAGAGTCACGTGCAGGCGGGCTATAGCACGCGTTACGCCCAGGAAATGGTGAATTACCTCCCCGAGGATGTAAGGCGTGTAATTTGCACTCAAAAACAGTTTCTTTGTTATGAGTACATCACCGACCTAGTCCCGCTTAGAAGATCGACAATTGCCACCTCGCGAGGCATTTTATGACACGCTCAAGGGGAAGGCTCTGTCACCTGGAGAATATGAACACGCTCAAAGCGTGTGGAGTATGACATCCTGCCGCACTTTAGGCGATTACATAAGACTGTATTGTGAGATTGATGTGGGATTATTAGCCGACACATATCTCAAATATAGATCATACCTGCATGAATTTTATGGGCTGGACGTGGCACATTACGTGTCACTGTCTTCTTATGCTTATGACGCTTTTTTAAAGTCGACAGGCGTTCAACTTGATCCACCTTACGACCCTAACATGTATCACCTGATCAAAAGAAATGTACGAGGAGGCTTTGTAACTTGCGTCAGGCCACACCTGCAGTCAAACCACGAACCCGACGGTGGACCCGGCACCTATGTGTTTTATCTGGACTATAATTCATTATATGCAAGCGTTATGTGTTCCCCCCTGCCTATGGGTGACATCAAAAAGCTTTCTCAGTCAGAGATGGATGATTTTTTTGAAGTTGGCATCCAGAATCATGCGACAGATGGCGACGTCGGTTACTGGCTGCATTTGGACAGCTGTGACGTTTCCCCTGACGTGGCTCGGATCACGGACGAGTTCCCTCTGTGCCTCGCACACATGACTATTACAGAAGATGACATCTCGCCGTACAGTAAAAGACTGTTAGAAGCTGAGGGTCGTAAGCTGGGGAGGAAAAATCGTAAACTCGTGGCCAGTCATAAGGGACTGAAAGATCATCTCATCAGTCTTGAATTGCTGCAACTTTTACTCTCACTTGGACTGGAAATACAATGTGTTCATGCTATATATAGCTTCAGACAGGCTCCATACCTGAAACCTTTCATAGAAAGGAACGTCGCTCAGCGTAAAAATGAGACGTGCGCCATTAAAAATCGCATTTGCAAACTGATGTCAAACGCAGTTTATGGTAGATCCATGTTATCTGAAGTGAAGTATGGCCTCCAGCAGAAATTAGTGACAAAAAGAAAGTCTTTCCTGAAGTATGCAAGAAATCCATCCTTTAAAAGGGTCCACCAATTAGGCGAGGACCGAGTCATATGTGTCAACAGTAAGAATACGATTAAAATCAGGCAGCCAAATTACTTGGGATACCATATTTTAGAAGTGGC